>NW_021680475.1:1417954-1418675 GCF_001412515.2 Diachasma alloeum
GAAAAAAAAGGCGTTATCCCCCCTATTTCATTATTTCCAAAAAATTTTATCACCAATCGGTAGCAAATTGTTTGAAGATTTTTGCGAGTTAAGAAAAAATCGTCAATGCACTCCTATTATTGTGTAAATTAACAATTCCAATTTCAACTGAAAACCAGAGTTGATGACCAGAGTTTGTAACAGAGTTGCCAGACAAGATATGAATGTTTTTTTTGGCTCAAATGAAAGAGCGGGTCGAGAAATGGCGTGCAGAAGTCTTTAAAGATGACAAATCTCTCTAAAGATGATGTCTGTTTTCAATTGAAAAGCGCAATTGTGACAACATTGTCCAGTGGGGTCTAGGAGTCTCCCCTGGTTCAACACCATCTTTAGAGGTCCTAGCACGCCATTTCTCGACCCGCTCTTTCGTTTGAGCTCAAAAAAACATTCATATCTTGTCTGACATCTTTGCTACAAACTCGGGTCTTCAACTCGGGTTTTCAATTGAAGGCCCGAGTTGTAGACCCGAGTTTGTAGCAGCGATGTCAGACAAGATATGAATGTTTTTTTGGGCTCAAATGAAAGAGCGGGTCGAGAAATGGCGTGCTAGGGCCTCTAAAGATGGTTTTGAACCAGGGGAGACTCCTAGACCCCAATGGACAATGTTGTCACAATTGCGCTGTTCAATTGAAAACAGACATCATCTTTAGAGACATTTGTCATCTTTAAAGACAAAAGCACG
>NW_021680475.1:1418818-1429987 GCF_001412515.2 Diachasma alloeum
TGCTACCGATTGGTGATAAAATTTTTTGGAAGTAATTAAATAGGGGGGATAACGCCTTTTTTTTCAGGGGTGATTTTTCAAAAATTTATTTTAAAAAAGTACTAACTAGCAAATGTTTTTTATTAGCTCGCAATTTTCTTCAAAACTACTTCAATGAGGAAAGAAATAAAAATTTGGAATATCTATACATGAGGGGCTAATTGATCGGATCTGTATATCTAGTAATCTTGGTGTGAACCCAGTGGGCGCCACTATAGCTGAAGCCACAAGGCGAACAGCGTCTTCTCTCTGGACATTTTGTTTCGTAGGCAGACGCTTTTTGTGCATCAGTGCGATTAGTTGCAGAAACATCGAGTGTATTTTTCGGTGTGGTGAACTTTTTTTAATTATTTTTACGCAATCAATTAATATAAATATTAGCGAAAAAATGGCGATGACAACAACTCAAGTAAAAGGCAGTGGCTGGCCAAGGCGAGCAAGTAATAGCTCCTTCGAAGGGAAACCAGTAGTCAATCCATCCGTCACCATCAATAGAACAGTGAATTTGTAAGTGATTCAACTCTTGTTTGTTTTGGAAGGAGAAAAATGAATAAAGCTTCACTCATTTATTTTTTTATCTCATTTAGTACTTAGGACGTAGTTGATTGTAAACTCAGTCTTACTGGACTCGGTTTTTTCTTATTATTACACACCATTTGTTTCACTTTAAAAATGATGAGAATGGTGATTTCTCGTTATAAATTTGCATGCTCCATACTGTGAAATTTGGACTTGGCGATACAATAAATATGTGTCTGAAATGTGACCGTTAATATTTTCAAAACCACTGTTTTTCATTTGGATTTTGCAATGTATTGAAGAGACATGTTGTTAGCCTAAGTGTAGCCCGCTACACGGAGACAAAAACGACAGAGTTCTCAAACAAGTCTTAGTTGTACCAAGAAAATAGTTTTTTAAAAATGATCAAAAAAGGATTTTTTTGTGCCAAACATGAAGAAAGTTCGCCGAAATGCACAATTTTTGTCGCAAAAATGGATTTAAGAGTTACAAAAAAAATTGCATTCTTTGTACACGTAAGAAATGCCATTT
The DNA here is from genome assembly GCF_001412515.2 of Diachasma alloeum. Classification (NCBI taxonomy): domain Eukaryota; kingdom Metazoa; phylum Arthropoda; class Insecta; order Hymenoptera; family Braconidae; genus Diachasma; species Diachasma alloeum. The sequence continues at coordinate 1,419,908 of NW_021680475.1, forward strand.
TCAGCACCACTCTTTTATTATTTGATACTCCCATATGTATTTTGCTCCTGAAAAATGTTTATTTTATACGAAACAAGGGGTAGCAGTTTTTCAATTCGGATATATAATAATCACCCACAAGAAATTAATCCTTAAATGAAACAATAATAATTATATGATAGCAATCTTGTAACTTAGGGATATAAAATATTTCTTGACAAATTTTCCTCCATATGAGACATTTTCATCTTGAAAAGGTACCGCTTCGTGTGAGGTATCTGCCTCTTGAGCCAAATATTTCGTTGTTGTCGAAAGCACAACAATGATTCATGTTTGGGAGTTTCAAATTAGAACCAAACAAATTTTTTTTTTGCAATTTTCAACTAGCGATTTTGTTGGTCCAAGCAAGACTTGTTTGAGAACGTGTTTGTTTTTCTCTTACTGCAGATCGGATTTAGAAGTAGAAACCTCGAGGCCCCAACTTCGAAGTAAGTTCTTCTATTGAAAATAACATAAAGCATTCACTTTATCCTTTCTATAATTATTTGATGTATCCACAATATATTTCTAACGATAATGAAATTGATTCCGATGGTGTGAAATCTTGCAAGATCGAAAAACTGTGGCACCAGGAATCTGCTATTTTGTACTTCATAGTAATTCATTTTTTCAATCACTATTCAGCATATGGAAATCGTTTTTATTTAAGATTGAGGTATTACAGCCGCAAAAGGTAAATGATGACATTAATCTGGGATTTCAATAGAATTTTCATAATGGTATATGAATTAGGTATGAATTTTTATAGATTTTTCTTTCAAGTGATTAACGATGAAAGTTTACTTCTTAAACATGGGCTCTTATGAAGATTTTTCCATTTTGCGTGAAAGAGCCCTATCATCTACGCTGATAATATACTTTTATGTATGAGAAATTACTTTCATTTGATAAAGAAATCTAGGACAAATTTACACGCACCCCCATAACTTCAACGGACGTCTTATCAAAATGTCGAATCAATATCATCATATTTTTTCTTAGATGAAACCCCTTGAAGGCAGTGAAAATCATCATAAATGGATCTAGAAGAATTCTTTCGAAAAGCTCAATGTTTTCGGAACAGCCTAATCTTAATTTTTTCTCTAATCTTCGACGGGGGTATGATCAAGAACCTCCAAACGTCGATTCTCATTCCATCTTTATCTCTTTTTCCAAGCTCTGAAAACTTCTTTTGAGAATATTTCATTCTGTGTCTTGCTGTGGAGCTGTACTTGCTCTAATTGACTACAATATTAGAATCATTGAGCTGTTGTGTAGTCTACGTTAGGAAATGCGTTCAGCTCAAGTCGTGGTGGCTTACACATTATGAGGTCGACCCCTTTGTAGGACATACATTTCAGAATATACGTTGCAATAGGAAACCTCTCAATCTTTTTGAAGGAGAAAAAATTAAACAACTGCCTCTCTAATTAATCAACAGTATTTGTAATTGCTGTTGAGGACGCGGTACAATTCATTATTATATACTGTAAGAATGTGAATTAAATGATGGAATGACTGATTAATTATTGAACATTTTTACATTGCAGATATCCACTGACGAATTATACCTTCGGAACAAAGGAACCCTTGTTTGAGAAAGATCCATCTGTTCCAGCAAGATTTCAACGTATGAGAGATGAATTCGATAAGATTGGCATGCGTCGCAGTGTGGAAGGTGTACTTCTCGTTCACGAGCATGGATTACCCCACGTTCTTTTGCTTCAATTAGGCACCACATTTTTCAAATTGTAAGTACTACCTCTATTCCCATTATGTGCTATCGTATTTCGTAAATATGTCAATACACCAAGAAAAATATAGGTGGTATTTTACGATACAAGAGAAAAAATCCATGTGCAGTAATAGTTCATTTATTTGTAGAAAATTCGTCCTCAATAGTAGAATTTTTTTCTTAAAACTAGATTTTCTTAAAACTAAAATTGCTAAGGAATCCATGGATAGTTGCCTAGTAATTTTTTTATCGGACTTTTTATTCAATGAAGGCTCCGGCCCTAGTTACTACCGATAATGGGAGATTTGTATCGAAAAAGTTCCATTCCAGTGTATCCAGCAAGTCTTGGAAACAATTATTAGTATAGTTAAAAATTAACAATACTATCTGATTTGCGTACAAAAGTTGACTTCCCCGACTTGATATCGCATGAGCTCAGTACAAAATTGTACACTGAAAAGACGAAGAGTTTTTTAAGAAGTACGTCTTTACTTGTGTCAAGAAATTCATGGCTCGAAAATTACCAAGCGCATAATATCTCACACTAAGAAAAATAAATATTACGCCAAGAAATTTTATACTTGTCCGAACGATGAGGACAATTGGTTCATATCAAGAAAACGAGTCCTCAAATCAGTTCAAGTGTTTTTGCATTAAATGAATTAATTTAATTTTTCTTGGTTTGAGAAATCCTTTTCGTGTCATCAAGAAATTGTCCCCGTCTTTTTAGGACAACTACAAAAATTCTTGACGAACGTTTTTTTCTTCTTAGTGCAAGATATTTTGCTCTTGGAAATTTTTAAGCCACGAGTTTCTTGATTTAAGTGAAGACGTACTTCCCAAAAAAATTTGTTTTTCTCAGTGTACGGCATAATTTATTGCAATTACATTCTTGAATTAGTCTGTCCAATTTGTTTGTGCCTCTGATGAAAAATGTCCGTATTTGAGAACGTTTCTTGCCCTTAAAAAAAATACTTTTTTGTCTTGCCCTCTTGTGAGGGCTACTGAAAAATATATGGAATGAAAAATCACCTTTGCCATGTCATTTTACAGACCTGGAGGTGAGTTGAACGCTGGCGAGGATGAGGTGGAGGGCTTAAAACGACTTTTGACTGAAGCTTTGGGACGTCAAGACGGGGTTAAACAAGAATGGGTTATTGAAGACACGATCGGTAACTGGTGGAGACCGAACTTTGAGCCACCCCAATATCCGTATGTGCCACCCCATATCACAAAACCAAAAGAGCACAAAAGATTATTCCTAGTGCAACTACAGGAGAAAGGTAATTATTGTTTTCAAATAACATGAGACACTCTTAGATATCTGATAATTGCCTCGCCTCTTCTATAAACGAATATGAAGTAATAGTGGAAACATGTTAATAATTGTTCTTTATTATAGCATTTTTTGCTGTTCCTAAGAACTACAAGCTAGTCGCTGCTCCACTTTTTGAATTATATGACTATTCTCAAGGATACGGACCAATAATATCGTCATTGCCTCAGTCCCTCTGCCGGTAAGAAATAATAGATATGAATTATATTTGAAATATTCATCAAATGTAGGTATGAAGTCCTTTTAATTAATCATATTTTCGAATTTATGTTTCAGATTCAATTTTATATACATGTGAGTTCTCTTATAAAAATTCCATCAAAGTGACGTTAAAATCAATTGTGTTTAATGTAAGTGGATCATCAGAAGGAAAAAACTACACAGTGTGAAAAGATGTACAATATGTGGATGTATGAACGTGCGTGATTGACAATGTTTTCACTACATTGTAACACTCTTCATATGGAGTATATAATCATTTATATAGAATAAAAAAAGTATAATAAAACCTTATTTTAACAGCGTAGTGGTTTTGCGCCTTTGATGACAGCTCCCACATCATAATATTTTAATTGTAGTAAAAAATTTGACGTTTTGAAGACGAAATTAAAAAGTTAATGAGAAACCATATTGTCATAAAAATTGGAACCTTCCGCATTTTATTATGGTAGTGAAACAATGGAAAGACCGTTTTATGATTGATTTAGTTAAATTATTTTCAGTATTGCCGTGCAAATTTAGGTAGTTTAAATTTAAAAAATCGTCACTGAAATTTCTATGTATTCTACAAAATATACTTCGTTATTATAGAAAGGATTTCCAAAAGCATGCCACGCATAGAGACACGTGACGCCTCAATTTTCAATGAGTTCTAGGATTGCTTGGAGAATAAGATCAGTTAAATTTTAACATTATTGTCCAGCTTCCCACACACTGAATTCAGCATAGTAATGTAAAAGAACTTTATCCGAGAACAGCCGCGTTTGTAACTCTTTGGAAAAAGATCTTGAGACTTCTATTTCCTTGGAATTTGGATATATTTGATATTTTAATAAGAGTTGAAAGAGAACTAGTAAGAGACAGAACGACCTAAAATGACAATACTAATTGCTTGCGCAAAACATGCCATCTTTTGAGACATTCACTTCCTGAGCGCAACGCTGGTAAAAATTTCGCAATATAAATGTATCAATTAAATTAAATTTTACATTAGTTAACTCGTTAATATTACTCCATAATTTTTAAATTATTAAATCAATCATTAATTAAATATTCAAATTTCGAATTAATTTATCAATCGAAAATTGAGTTTGGAAGATTGACGATTATATAGTTAATCGAAACATTCTTTTGTGACATTTAAAATTATTTACTCAATAGTCAATTAACAATTCCATATTGTCAGTTACTTAATTCATAGTTGATCGAAAATTTTAATTATCAATTATTTTATGATTTTTCAAATTTCAATAGAGATAAGTAAACCTTAATTATTGTAATGTGCAACTTATCATAATATTGTTAGGTCCAGCGGAGAAAAAAGGGACACACAGGTTAATAAATAATTGGGGTGGTTTATTATTACAATCCGGGCAATACGATGACAGTTACAACGAAGGACATCCAAGAGAAGAATCGAAGGAACTTCTAGAAGACAGTCGTTCTTTAGAGCCTCCTTCAGATCATAGATAACTGAATTAGGATTCGAAGGGGGACACGTAACAATATCACAAAAATAGTGATTGGTACCGATCCCTGCCCGGCGTTGCAGAGACGATTGTTAAAGTTTATAATATAAGTTCTAGATGAAAAAAAGAAGTATGGAAAACCCAAACTCCAAGTTTTTTTACCCTTGCAAATAGTAATAAACAAACAGTTGACTGTTCCTATATTGCAGAAGGCATATGACTGTTGCTTTATGTGTTATTTGTATTTTAATTTTTTATTTCTACCAATTCCATTGGTAGTAAGCTTCCGATTGGATTCATAGCAGTTACCTTTTCCGTAAAATCGCTTATACGGAGTTGATTAATTGAAATGAATCTCCAAAATTTTGTATAAACGGGTACATATATTTTGATTGACCTTGACAGAAGACATCGAGACGAGTGTTTCGAAAAAAACAAGTGGATATCTCGATTTTTGCACAAGTTAGCGCGCGTACAAGGATTTTAATGAAAAAACAGAAAAAGGGGAATATCTCAAAAACTTTGTATGAACGGGTATATGTTTTGATTGATTCAGATAGAGGACATCATACCGAATATTTTGAAAAAAAAATATTGAAATCGGTTGGATATTTTCCGAGATATTTGCGAGAACAGGTTAAAAAACGAATGGATATTGCTAACGATGAAAGAAAAATATTGTTAAAGAAATTCACTGGAGCGTATTGTTCTTGACTACTTCCGAACCTCGATTAAGGAAAATTAATTTTTGCACGTAAATAGAAGTACTAAAACTTACTATAATTGCTGTCACTATTATCAGGTAACAGATTCATAATAGATAAAAATTCAAGAAAAATATATGAATAGAGGAAATTGAAAACGTGACGGATAGCCTCCACTCTGCTCCACTCTGGAAAATTTTGCTTTCGTTTATTAGTGAGTGTTTAAATTTTCAGCAGTGTGGCCCTCATTGATCACAGGTACCGCAAGCATCAATAAAGTTATATAAAGTTAATAGAAGTTAATAGAGTAAATAAAGTTAATAGAAAATCTGCCTCAATAGAACGAGTGAGGCAAAGAGGGATCAGAGTAGGGAGCCAAAATGGAAGGTGAGGTCATTCTATCCTACGCAACGGGACACCTGCCATGCGGGTCAAACTGATCGGGTCCGCTACAAATGGCCGTAACCTTGTCAATTTCGCCGATTTTCACGCGAAATGTTCGAGAAATATTGTTGAAGGCTGATACAAAGAAAGAAATTTTTTTGGCTCATCTGGGTACATACAATGTTTGGAGATATTTCAATTTTTCGGTTTTTCACTTGAAATCCTCGTACGCGCTCTATTTTTTTTTTTCAAATGAATATATCCACTTGAGATTCGGCATGAAGTTACTTCTTACCACAACGATGTTTCGTATTGAAGCTGAGCAAAATCGGATGATTAGTTTAGGAGATATTCAACTTTGAATCAAAATCTATTTTCTTGAATATTTCAAAAACTGCTCCTCCGATTTCATTTCTTTTTTTTTTCAAAATATTCGTCTCTATGTCTTCTATTTGAAAAAATAAAAACATATACCTTTCATAGAAAGTATCCAAGATATTTCAATTTTCGTTATTTCTCTCAAAATTCTTGTACGCCTTCTAATTTTTTTTTTAAATAAACATATCAGATTGAAATTTGGCATGAAGTTACATCTTACCACTGCGATGTTTTGTATTGAAGACGGGCAGAATAGGATGATTAGTGATAGGGTGATGAGTTAGTTTAAGAGATATTTAACTTTGTATCCAAATCGATTTTCCTGAATATTTCCAATACCATGCGTCCGATTTTATTTTTATTTTTTTCTAAATATTCGCTTCAATGTCTTCAATCTTAAGAAATGTATATACCCTTCATGGGAAGTATAGCCATTTTTCAATTTTCTTTTTCTCTCTCAGAATTCTTGTCTGCGCTCCGTTTAAACAAGCAGGGGTTCAGGCCTTTGGATGGGGGGGCGCCTTTTGCGTTGGTAGTTTCTTTTTCTTGTGTTTTTTGTTGCTTCCGAATGGATTGTTTAGATTGGTTTAGAAGATATTCCACTTTGTATCTAAAACGATTTTCTTGAATATCTCAAAAACTACTTGTTTGTGATTTCCATAAGATCACGGGTTAAATGACCACTTTTTCAAAAATTTATAATAAATTGACCATGCTTCCCAGCAGTTTGAAACGTTTCACACGCCTTTTCCATCATTTAAAGAATACGTAAAAAAAAAGAAAAAAATTGCTGCTTTTTTTCTAACCCTCCGGGCTTGCCCGATTATCCTTAAAGATTTCTCTTAGGGACAAAAACTCTCTAATTTTTTGAACTCACGATGCAAAAAAGGAGACAAGAGCCTCAAGAGCGGTAAAGTCAGATCATACAAAAAGATTGTATCGCACACACGTATTCTGAGTTCGAACATCCACAGTCTTACAATGCCGCGGATGCATACAAGAAATAAAAAGTAAATGAAAAGAATGAAGAAAGAGGTAAAAAAGAGGAGAATAAGCTTCGCGTACTTGAGCGCACGCGCAGACCGTCCTGAGAGTGTGTACATGCCATTAACGACTCGTCGCCCGTAATTTATGGGCCATTAATTAGGGGCCGGATAAAAGTGAATGCTATAAAATTATAAAACAGACCCGGAGTATTCGAGTCGACGCATCTGGACTCCAGGCATCACAAACTTTGAGCTTGTGGAGTGTAGTGGAGTAAAGTTCTTGCTATTTAAGTTCGTTAAGCTCAGTTATCGTAAGGAAAGGACAGAGAATTACCTTCAACTGAGAATTTCGTGTACGGAATGCGCATGCCCATTGCAGACTCATGATTATATGATTTCTAGGCAATTTAATTAAAAATAATCATTGTTTAATACACAGTTACAAAGATAAACTATCCAATCCATCGCCATCACACTGAGAGAAAAATCTGAAGTTCGTTTTACAATAAGAAAATAGTTGAGGCATTTTGGTGAACGATACGATTTTTTTTGTATGCGGAACATAACATTATAGTAACATCACAAGCGTAATTTTTTCAAATCAAAATGCAGTTAAACTAACCAAAGTTCAAAAGTAACAATGACAAATCTATCGTGAGGAGAACTATAAAATAGTTGCAATGACTACATTCCATTGTAGTAATTACTTCTCCGGCGATAGTTACCGTAACCCATGAAAAATTGTTGAGGACTTTTTGACTGTAATTCGATGGTGATGAAATATAGTCAGAAGAATTATATTTTTCTCTCAGTGCAGAATGGCAATTTCAAATTCTGGTTTTACTATAATTTTTTACAAGGGTAAGATGTATTTTATAATCATTCTATAACTAAAATAAAAAACAAATTTCAATTTGACATTTACGAACTCAAATTGAGATTTTCGAAAATCTTAAATTGAATTCTGAAACTCTCAACTTGAGATTTTCGAAAGTCTCAAGTTGAAACTTGCAGATTGCTAAAATTGAGATTTTCAAGTCTCCCATTGAGACTTCCGAAAGCTCAATTTAAGATCTGAATTGAAATCTCGAATTAAACTTTTTTTCTGAGTGTATTATTGGATATTTTTAAATTTTTAAATCCGATTCATAAGAATTTCGAGCCCCAGATGCGATGAGATTAGATGGAAGCGGTTCAGCATTGAGTCGTCTAAATCATACGATCTTTTGTAACATCTGTTTAAGATAGCTGACAGTCTTTCTGATCAGTTAATTTAAGTTTTTGCAGGTGTACATTAAGTGTTCTTTGGCCTGTCAACCATGAAGAAATTTTCGAGCTGATGAAAAAAGTGTTCTTTGACTCGTGGAAAGTATCTAGCACTTGTTTTGAAATATACTATATGCTTTTCCCAATATTTTTTGGATTGGAACATAGAGAATAGTATATTGTGCACCAAGTGCGAAAAGTCATGTTTACCTCGTCCGAGTTGCACATGCTATTTTTTAACGCGCTTGCAATGGGAAGTTAGTCTTTTACTCCTGCTCATCAGGGAGCAAAGTACGAACTTTCCGTGCAGGAGTGTGAAAAATAAGTTAATTTACCATTTATGATGAATCTATCACGAATATGAAATATAGCCTTTGAATGCAAAGAAACAGAGGTATACAAGGAAAATAATATGCGAATTGTAAGAGCTCAAATTTTCAACATACATTTTTCTTCAATTAAGACAGTTTTGTAGAAATATGTAGCAAATCAATGATTGATCCTTCGATTGATCGATAGTTGAAACATCTCAGAATTAATCATGAGAGGAAGTAAAATTGAGCAAAGAAATATTCACGAAGCTGAAGATAAAACTCATTTCATTTGAATTTATTTTAAAAAAAGAGTCACTAGGATCTGATTTTTTTCATTTTTTTCGTGGTTTCAAGGGTTAGAACGGTCAAGCGTACCGCGAAAACGTAAAAACTGTTGAAAAAACGTTGCATGAGACGTGAAAATGTTGTATTGATATCTAGTATTGATTTTAATAAAGGCCGTGACTATTCGCACCATTGCGTGAATCACTCCCGTACACTCCATACACTCCACACATGAGTGAAGTTTGCGTGTTTCACACAGCGGAATTTTCATACTGCTGTGTATTTCACGCAGTTGAAGTTTCATACTACTGTGTGTTTCACGCAGTTGAAGTTTTATACTTTTGTGTGTCACGCAGTTGTATTTTTATACACCAGTGTGTTTCACGCAGTTGTATTTTTATACACATACAAAATACAGCTGCCTGAAACACACGTGTATAAAAATACAGCTGCGTGAAACACACATGTGTATAAAAATACAACTGCGTGAAACACACAGGTGTATAAAAATACAACTGCGTGAAACACACAGTAGTATAAAACGACAACTGCGTGAAACACACAGGTGTATAAAAATACAACTGCGTGAAACACACAAGAGCCTTAAAACCTATTCCATTCGATTCCTGAGGAAATTTGGGTTCCGTATAGGCAGATGGACGGCTCAGGACTGCTTTTTTCCACTTCCTGGGCCTTATACAAGATGAATTGAATTAATTTTTATTGGCACTTTCGTTTTTCGCGATTATCTCGGAAACTATGAGAGATAGAGCCTTAAAACCTATTCCATTCGATTCCTGAGGAAATTTGGGTTCCGTATAGGCAGATGGACGGCTCAGAATTGCCTTTTTCCACTTCCTAGGCCTTATACAAGATGAATTGAATTAATTTTTATTGGCACTTTCGTTTTTCGCGATTATCTCGGAAACTATGAGAGATAGAGCCTTAAAACCTATTCGATGCATGAGGAAAATTGGGTTCCGTTC
>NW_021680475.1:1432181-1432323 GCF_001412515.2 Diachasma alloeum
ATTTTTTTTTGCATTTTCGTTTTTCGCGATTATCTCGGAAACTATGAGAGATAGAGCCTTAAAACCAAATTTGGGTCCGTTATAGGCATGTCTACGGCTCAGAATTGCGTTTTTCCACTTCCTAGGCCTTATACAAGATGAA
>NW_021680476.1:0-320 GCF_001412515.2 Diachasma alloeum
TTGATGATTGATCAATTATTGGAGAATGAGTCGACAATTTAAAAGGTTGATGGAAGCTTGCCAGCAAAGCGTCGGTCGAGGCTGGAGATTACGAGGCCTTAGGGACTTAATCATTGTTCAAACTCCATGCAAGCTTGATTTTGTTTTGATAATCGAAGTTCAATCGACCATGATCAATCCTGAATGAAGCCTGATCCAATCTTCATTTTATCGTCCAACGGAAAGTGACTACGCCATTTTCTTTTTCAGAGGTTAACGAAAAAATTAATGAAATTACGTGGAAAAAAAGGATATAAAGACCTATGTAACTGGCCTCGAGG
>NW_021680476.1:2675-3675 GCF_001412515.2 Diachasma alloeum
AAGAATGTAATTCTACATACGCCCCCTATATCTCCCTTTCAAAAAGGTCTTATGTTACTGCGTGCAACCCTCCTCCCTTTCAATTGTGTAAAATACCAGAGTCCATTATTCGCAACCTCACCGACTGACATTTAAAGTAACTACCGTAAGCTTTACCGTTAAGATGGAAGATTATTGTGCATTGTGTTAGAAGAGCATAATAATACATTGATATCGCACGCGAAGAGTTGAGTGAATGTATCAACATTGTATAATTATTTAGAATGTGACGAAACTTGCAACTTCATATTGGTACGTCTACATTGGTACAGGAAGTTTTGGTGTGGTTTGGTGTAAATTTATTTTCTATCAATGTCTACGGAGACATATTAGTACCTTGACGAATCAATTATTCCAGGAACCGTTACCTATTAATCACATTAATGTTTTTTTCTAGAAGATTTGCTCCAACTTCAACTGATTACTTCAACTGAAGTATTATCTTTGCGGCGTGGCTTGAGTGTCAGGAGAATGCTTCAGAGGAAAATTGTTGTGAAAGGAGAAATTATAAAAAGAGTCTGGTTTTTATATACGACAAATCATTTGACTGTTGATCAATTACTAACTGCGGCAAGTCATTTTATAGCTGCAGGTGGGAACCAATTTTTAATTTCGGATCCTCAAGATCTTCGAATTTTCGTCAACGATCTCTGTTTTAATGACATTGGTAGTAGGGATTTTGTAAATTATCGTTATCTTCAATAGTAGTTGTCTGCTCACACTTTCTAACCGTGGAAATCACTGCTCATTATTTTTATTTTTAGTTAATTTGTTTCGCATTCCGCAAATAACAATCATCGACCATATAATAGCTGTTGATGACGATGACCTGCTTGTCGGTAAGTTTTTTATTTATTTTAGAAGCACAAACGCGTGATTCAATGCACGGAAATGAAATGATAGTTTTTGTTTTGACGTTATACACGTACGAAAAATTTTAATAGAAAACCCTAAAGAATCC
>NW_021680476.1:4492-4974 GCF_001412515.2 Diachasma alloeum
GAATTTTGATTCTCAAGTATCTCTGAATGTACCCTCAACTTTTTTGAGAGTTGAGAGTTGGATTTTTGATTCTCAATTGTCTTTCAATCTACTCTCAGTGAATTGAGAGTTAATTGAAAATCAAGAATCCAACTCCCAATTTTTTTGAAACTATTGAGAACTCATTGAGAATCAAAAATCCTATTTTCAGTAGTAATACCACTAGTGCTTCAAAATATCCGATTAATTCGAGAGCTCCACTCTCGTTTGGAGCACGAGTGGTATTTGACGGATTATTTTTCTACTCGGATTTCGGCTAAGCAGAGGGCAGTGAACAGCACCCGGATACATTTGGGGTATTCCATGTGAACTCACCCAGATCAAAACTCTCATCATCGCCAATCATATTGCCGATTTTTCCTGTGGTTGTATATGGAAAAATATGACTTCTCAAATTTTTTCAGATTTTTTGAGGCATCCTGTGGACAGCCATGTTTTTTTTG
>NW_021680476.1:7471-23921 GCF_001412515.2 Diachasma alloeum
ATATTTGCGCATCGCGATATTGGGTGTATCGATATTTCTGGGTTGGGATCGATATTTTCTCAGGGACAAGTAATGAGAAAAAAAATTAATCTAAAAAATATTCATAAGGGATTTAAAGACCAGGGAGGTCACAAGAATAAGATGATTCATCGGGGTCAAAATATCAGAAGGGACAAAAGGATCACAAGAGGATGGTCAAATTTCAAGAGGGTCAAACATCACGAGGGTCGAACGTCACGAAGGTCACAAGGGGATGATCAAATTTCACGAAGGTCAAAAGTTACAAGGGTCACATTGAGACGATCAAGTTTCACACGGATTAAAAGTCACAAGAGTCACAAGGGGACGATCAAATTTCCCGAGGGTCAAACAGCACGAGGGTCACAAGGGGATGGTCAAATTTCACGAGAGTCAAACGTCACGAGAGTCATAAGGGAATGCCTAAATTTCACGAAAGCCAAAGGTCACGGGGGTCACAAGGGGATGATCAAATTTTACAAGGGTCAAAAGTCACAAGGGTCACATGGAAACAAGGTTCACAAGTGTCAAACGTGACGAGCGAAACAAGGAGACGATCAAATTTCACGAGGGTCAAACAGCACGAGGGTCACAAGGGGATGGTCAAATTTCACAAGGGTCAAACGTCACGAGGGTCACCACGAGATGGTCAAATTTCACAAGGGTCATAAGGGGATGGTCAAATTCCACGAGGGGCAAATTTTCACGAGGGCCACAAGGAGACGGTCAAATGTCACGGCAGTTAACCGACACAAGGGGACGGTTAATTTTCACAAGGGTCAAACTGAGAGGGTCACAAGGGGACGATCAAATTTACGAGTCTGTACGAAAGTCACAGGGAGATCGCCAATTTTTGAATTTTCCAGGGCCCGAAATATGATTCCGTGAAAAATTCAATAAACTTGAATAATGAACACCATTATCTTTCCTACAAAGAGTTGGAGATTGTTCCATGTGATTCTTAAAGATCGTTAAAGCATCGTATTTCCTTGTGACTCTTGTGATCCTTTGCTCCTCGCTCCTTTGACGTTGGACCTTCGTGGAAAATGACCATTGAAACATTCAAACGTCATAACATTTCATTATTCCTTTGTGACTCTCGTGACATTTGACCCTCGTAAAATTTGACCATCCCCGTATGACTCTTGTGTCGGTTGACTCTCGTGAAATTTGACCGTCTCCTCGCGACCCTCTTGCTATTTGACCCTCGTGAAATTTGACTATCTTCTTGTGACCCTTGTGTCAGGTCATTCTCGTGGAATTTGATCGTCTCTTTGTGATCCTCGTGCCGTTTCCATCCCGTGAAATTTGACCATTAAAAAAAAACAAAAATTCTAAGAGAATTAGAATTTAGAGAGAAAAAATTTCCGCTTCACCCAGCCGGGAATCGAACCCGGGTCTCCCAGATACGCGCCGGGCACATCCCCGTGAGACCCTCGTGACGTTTGACACTTGTGAAATTCGACCACACTCTTGTGACCCTTATGACGTTTGACTCTTGTGAAGTTCGACCATCCCCGTGTGACTCTCGTGCTGTTTGCCTCTCGTGAAATTTGACCATCTCGTTTTGTCTCGTGCCGTTTCACTTTCGTGAAATTTGACCATTCCCATATGACCCTCGTGTCGGTTGACTGGTGAAATTTAATCGTCTCCCTTGTGACTTTCGTAGAGTTTAACCCTCGTGAAATTTGATCATTCCCTAGTGACTCTCATGACGTTCCACCCTCGAATGAAGAAAATAATAATTCTGTGCAAAATGTAATGTGAATGACACTGAATATTCATAACTTATCTCAATTTTTCCTTGCGTAATTTAATTGTCAAATTTAATGGTTGAAAGTGGCGGAATCTATAGAATGGTCTGTACCAAATTGTAAACAATACTGGGATATCCTCACGTGAATGAATCTCAATGTTTAAGGTCTTTTAACGCGACATTCTTCAACTTTAATTCTTTTCTATTTGCCAATGTCATCCACAATTTTTAAAAAGATCGATATTACGAGTATCGATATTTTCCAAGGCGATACTTTGTGGTATCGATACCAAGTAATCTGCTTCGATACGATACTGAGTATCGATATTTTTTTGGGTATCGGGAAACACTACTTGACCACGAGTCAACCTTGGCTTGACCACGGGTCCACCTTGGCTTGACCATGGGTCAACCTTGGCTTGACCATGGGTCAACCTTGGTTTGACCGTGGGTCAACCTTGGCTTGACCATGGGTCAATCTTGGCTTGACCGTGGATCAGCCTTGGCTTGACCATGGGTCGCCCTCGGCTTGACCATGGGTCGACCTTGGCTTAACCATGGATCAACCTTGGTTTGACCACGGGTCAAATTTGGGCTGACTATGGGTCAACCTTGGGTTGACTGTGGGTCAACCTTGGCTTGATCGCGGGACCTGTTGATTAAATCTTGATTTAACCTTGACGAAACCTTGGTTAAACCCTGATTAAGCCGCGATTAAACTCATTAAACCTCGATTAAATGCTTTTTAGGCTATAATTTCAAAGCAAATGATTCGATCGCCGCTATCTTCGAACTCGACCGATATAACATCCAAAAGAATATTTTAAGCCATAATTGAAGAGATTTCGACGATTATTTTTCCAACTCAAATATCGGGCAATATAATTGGCCCATTCGACATCACGTGGTACAAGCTACAGGGTTTTCAACTGATAATTTTGTCTGGTAGTTGCTATATAAAAAACAAAACATTATGCAGTCGAATTAACCCCTCGTCAAGCTGACAGATTGAATTCAATTGTGGTAATCCGACGATTTTTATTCGAAATGAGTAGATTCGGAGTTCATTTCCTGAAAACCATTGATGAAAAAGTAAAGGGAAATATTTCTGTCAATACGGAGAAAACAAAGAAGAACATTTGGAATCAATTTACTAGTTTTTGTGATGAGAGAAACTACACATTGAGTGCTGACACACACATTGAATGTGTTGGAAGTAGAGGAGTATGCGAAAGGCACACGATCGTATTTCAACTATTCGAACGTCTCTGTTCTGATGTTCGCGTGATCGTCTTTCGTAGCGTAACAGTTCAGCTGTTGATACGCTTTTAATTGAATAAATTAATTTTCTTTGATTACTGAGTCCGTAATATTTCTTCTAAACAATTACTGCAACAAGAGAATGCTGTTGTGTTAATTATACAATTTTCGTTTCTCAATTGTGAGTTTCGTCTCATGGTCCAATTATATTGCCCGACATTTTGGATTGGAAAAATAATCCCCCGAATACCACACGAGCTTCAAAATTAATCGGGCATTTTCCTCAAGGTTCCCTGCATACAAACGAAGCCGTCAAGTTTTTCAGGAAAAACTTGGGCAGTGTCTATTCACACGCTCCACGGTAAATTTACCGTGGATTTACGGGAGATTTTACCGTGGATATAAGGTAATTTCTACCGTGGTTATAAGGTAGAAAGACAAGTGCATTGGGCCCCGTTTTTTCACCGTGGATATACGGGAGATTTTACCCTGGATTTAAGGTAATTTCTAACGTGGATATAAGGCACGCATTGGGCCCTTTTTACCGTAGATATATGGAAGATTCGACCATAAATTATTGTAATTCCTACCGTGGATATAAGGTAAATATACGGAAGAGTCGACCATAAATTTATTGTAATCCCTACCATGGATATAAGGTAGATGGTCCATTGGACCCTTTTTTACCGTGGCTTTTAGGTGATTCTTACCGTGGATGTAAGGTAAGTGATTTTTATGCATTGTCCCATTTTTGGCGTGGATATATAAAGGGCTTTTATCGTGGATTGAGACAGATCTATCGTGGATATGAAGTGTGTGATGAGCGTTGCGTACATTTTCGTCCTGTGACTGACAGTTGCTTGGTTTGACTTGTGCGTATTCCCAACCATTGATACAAGACCACATGAACAACCATTCTCGAACATTCTTATAATTAAACTCGATTTTTTTTTCTACTGAAATAAAAATCTAACGATCTAAGAATTCAGTGAAAAGAATGGAGGAGTCTGCAGAAAAATAGAAAAAAACTTAAAAGTGATATTTCTTGATAATCGTAAATCAATAGAATAATCATAGATGACTCCACTCCTATCGACAGCTTGAAGAATATATATAAACATCAAACGTATAAAACAATTTCCTTCCAAATAATAGAGAAAATTAGAGTGAGAACTTCATATATCTGTCAGACATGAGGGAAAAATATAGTAACATGAAGGTCATAGGTGAGTTATATGTATGACGGGCATGTGGAGGTCGTATACAGGGTGTCCCAAAACCCCACAACAATCTCTCGGGGAATGGAGAAGGGAAACATTGTGAGTCGAAAAGGTCTTTTCAACTTTTCTCTAGATTAATTCAAGAAGTGGTAAGAATGACGGTGTCAGTGGCCGGATTTGCATCGAAGCAGCGTCTAAGGGGGAGCGATGAATGTGGAGGAGGAGAGGGACAATCTCTTACGTCTTCTATTGGAGGTGCTGATGAGAATGGTTATGGACCTACTCTAGAGCTCCCTAGAATTATTCTATTCTCTGTAGAATGCTTCGACTCTTTTTAGAATTTGTAAAAGAATATAAGAATTTCAGAGATTCCACAGCATTCTGCTGAAGAATTCAGTGAAGGTTTTAGGAATATAATTCATGACAGTTGGCAACCGAAAAATCTTGTAAAGTGACTGCCGGCAAAGAAGTAACCTGAATTGAAGTAGTGGGGAACACGAGCATAGATGGGAATTTGGGTGAAGTGGAGACATACGGTTGAGGTTACTCCTTTGGCACGACGTAAAAAACGATGAATTCAGCACCTCCCCCACTCGGTATTATATTTATCTGTTACTCAGAATGACAATGTAAGAATTTCAATTCGATCTAGGATGTTATTACCTCTGGTAAATTATTGAGCATGGTTGATACTCTGTCTAGTATACTCACCGACAAAGAGAGGCCCTAAAACAGTCAAAGTGCTAAATTTATCATCGACAACGTTTCTTTCAATAATTATCAAAATCAATGAACGTGGCAAGAATTCATTTGAGATGGCCAATATTTTCTTTTGTCGCTTGACATTGAACCCATTTTTTCACTGTGGATTAGAGTGAAAGATATAAATTCTTCGATTCAGAAGGGAAGAACCATACTGAAACAGAGTGGCATCAAGAGAGTTTATTAGCATTTATTGGCATGAACATTATTTCCTACACATGCAATACACAGAAAATGATGACTCTTCCGTTTATTCAATTATCTCATTATTTTTTACCTCCTCTTTGTACACATAATGCACAAAACCATACATTTCCACCAGTTCTTCTACCATCAATATTTATACATTGGGAGTGGTACGAAAGTAAGCAGCAGCTACAGGAAAGCCATTCTTGTGGACTAGACTCATTAATTCCTTCGCATTTGTTACATTTTTTCATTAATTCCTGTTTTTTCTCAGCAATAGCTCTCTTGAATGCAGCAAATGCACTCCTCGTGAAATATTTGGAAATCAATTCAATATTAATCCGATCATCTAGGAAAGAATCTCGTAAGGGAGTTTTGTGGTAATTCAAGGAATTGAGTTGAATGCGTTGCTCGAGATCAATCACATTCTTGAATACATCTTTTGGAAGCAGCCAAGTCAACATTTCTCCTATTTGCTGTGATTCATTTTTTTCAATGAAAGAGATGGGGAGTTTTTTCTTTCTCGACTTCCCTGGAGTGGTGATGAAACTCAAACGTGGTTTCTCTCTGACGATTATTGATGCAGGTGAATTAATATCAGCTACGGTAGATCGGTTTCCATGATCTGACTCCAGAGGATCAATTTTCTGCAATGGAAATAATGATAATGAGATTTATGGGAATGACTTGAAGTATTCGAGTCATTATTGGAATCGTAAGTATCAAACATAATAAAATCAATATTTGGAATCGAAACTTTACATACATTATTTGGAAGAAACGAAGTTTTGGGTGTGATTGATGTGGTCACTGGTTCGCTGAAAGCCTCCCATTCCTGAACTTCAATGAAAGGCTCCAGTTGCTGACTCCAGATTCCTTGCAAGTCTTCTATTGCTTTCATATTTTTTTGAAAGTGCTCGGAAGAAGATGAGGATGAGGATGAGGATGTTGTAGCAAGAACTGTGAGGTGGTCATAGATGGGTCGAACTAATTTGCGTTTTTGTGGAACACTTAGATTTGGTTTGGATTTTGGGTAACTGGTGATTTTTAGATTAGCCATGAGATCGCTCAAATTGACATTAGCCGATGAATATTGTGACTCTGAATCTTTTGAATTGGTGATCTTGAATTGAAGGTCTTTTTTCCATGCTTCTTCAATCACTCTTAGGGTGTTCAGCCTAGAGTCAAACGTCGATCTGCAAGAATTGCTCACTATAAGGATAAGTGAATCGAGTAGGGGTTTCATCAATGTTTCACGACCATTAACTTCACTCACATCAATAGATTTCAGTTCGCATACCAGGGGTAGACGCACACCGATCCTCTCAGAATTTTTCTCTCGGAAGATGCGCTGTGTTTGCTGGTAATAGCTTCTCGTCCATCGTGAATGACACAGTTGCTCATGAAATAATGGCAATCCATGGAACTTCCTTACAGCGAATATATGTCTGCAGGGAAGTAATGAAGATGATGGGCCACCACAAGAGCATGAATCTACTGTCACCTTCAATATTCGGTTGCGACTCTTTATGGAGCATTCTTTTCCATGGCTATCCATAATTATGATTCCCTCGTGCCTTTTCATTTGGCCCAAGACATACAGGGCTCCTTCATCTGTGAGAAAATTCAATATTCGCTCTTCCTCGCTACCTTTTTTCACATTCACCGTATTTTTCGAATACATTCTAGCTGCTTTTGAATCCACCTCACTCGTATGTGATTCCAAAAATGTGAAAAATAATTTTAAAAAGACCATCAAGGTGCTGCGTTTTGGAATAACCTGTTTCAATTTTTGATTCAGAGATTCAACCCTATTATTCGTCCGATTACTAAGATTACCTTCATTCATATTGAAAACAGTCCATTCTTCACGAATTGGGTGCCAATTTTTGTTGAAATAGTCTTGCACGTGTTGTGATACTGTATTTATAAATTCCTTGTAGATCTCATTGTATTCATCTTCACAGGAACTGTAGGTGAGTTTCTGGAAAAAGGTGGCGACCGTCTTTTTCTCTTCTGCTGACAAATTCAAATTTCCCGACCCCATGGCCAATCGAAGGGCCTTCAATGTATGGAAGAGGCAGATATAAATTGGTGGACTTTTCTGCGTTTCTAGGTTGTAAAAAGTTTTTTTCAAACTTGGACGTCCAACGTGATCTTTGTCACTCATAAAACAATTGATGTTCGAGCAAGCTTCAGGATTGTTGTTTTTAAATGTTTTCAAAAACCAATCGACAGTTGGAGCATCTTCAGCTGCTAATAAGCCTACCGCCACAATCTCACTGGCCCCGTTTGAGTCCTCAACCAGCATCAGCATGACAGTCAAGTCACTGTCAAGGAGGGAGTACGTTCCATCGATCGCAACAATTTCAGACCACGCAGCAAGTGATTGTTTCATATCTGGCGTGGTGAAATATAAAGCCCTGAATTTGTCTCCGCTCTTTAGGATGGATACATCGGCATCTTCAAACAAGAACAAATGATGCATGAGTTTATCCAGGCAGCTGAATCAGCATTTTATGGATAACAGAGTTCTAGCAATGGAATCAAGAGGACTAGTTCTGAACTTCAATTATGTAATAGGTTTCTTTTGTTTAATATTGTTAATAAGAAAAAAAAATAGTAAGAAAACTTAGAATACAAAAAAACACATTCTATGGGATTTTTTCAGAGAAAAGGATTAATGAAACTATATTTTCATAGACTTTTTCATAAAAGCGGCGAAAAACTAATGAAATTTTTTATAGCGGACCAACACAATTTTACAGCGAGGAATGTGAAAAATTTTCATTTACTTAATGATGATTTTGAAATTATTAATTCAACTAATTCTTCACATGGAATGAGACTTTCTGTAAATCATCAAACTCGCAGCAATTGAAAAACTTCTCTCATCGAAAATTCAGAAGTTATTGAAGTCATTTCGGAAGAGAATTTTTAGTGAGATCTTTTGCTCGTTGGGTTGATTTTACTCATCTCCCCTCTTTTGCCGATAAATGAAAGAAAAAACTAAAATATTGAGTACGGTGCTAAGGTTTTTATATACAAGAAGCCTCTTAATTAACTCAGAAACCATCTCACCTTTTTCGTCAATCAAAAAATTCACTGCTTCAATCAATTCTTTATCACTGTTTTGTTTCGATTCGGCCTTCCAGTTGGTCAAATCCTTCAAAGTAACATTCTTATTCTGTCTCGTCTTGATGTCCGCTTGCAAGAGTTTTTTGTTACATCCCAACTTCAGGGATTTTGTTGCCTCGTCTCTAGCCTCTGGCTGAAGTCTTCGGACCTCTGGGTAATGTGAATAGAGAGCCTAAGAGCAAAAATATTTTCTTCTATTTACGAAAGATGGTTATTAATTTGAATGTTGATGGAAGAAAAATTTCATCTAGAGCCAAGGAAAATAAAATTTGAATTCGAAACTACAATCTGATGAAACCCTCAAACATCTCAACTTGTGAAAGTCACAGACTTGAAATCTTAGACTTGAAAATCGCCAATTAATCCTCCTGAAAGGTTCAAGTTGAGATTCTCCAACTTCTCAATTTCAGAGGTGGACATCTCAATTTAAAACTTCTGAAAGTCTCAAGATTTTCGGAAGATTCAATTAGAGACCTAGAAATTTCCATTCGAACCTTTTGAAAATTTCGAGCTGAGATGTGAAAGTTCCAAATTACGAGTCTCAAAAGACTGAAATTCAAACTCCCCCCTTCCCAAATTGAGGCTTCCGAAAATCGCCGTGTATAAGATTTTTTAAATCTCACATGAGTTTTTTCTGTCATGTGAAAAATATCAAACCTTAGAGTGCACATGATTGTGTTTGAGTTCCACTTCTGTTATCTCCAAATACCCCTGATTCTTCAAATTTTGGAATTTAATTTTGACTGGGCAGTTCGTTTTGCAGGTCCTGAAATCGGTTTCATTTAATTAATGAGTCTTCATATTTGGGGGAAGGTGGCACAACATGGACACCAGATTTGAAGACTCTAGGACAAGCTCCTCAGATCATGAAATTCATGTCTGGAAAACTTAAATTTACCTGGTATCCCTCTGTCCTGACGTTTGAGGTCGATAAGGGGTACCTCCATGCTTGCATGTATATTCGATAGTCCTGTACTGGACTGCTTCGAAATTTTCATCATTGCCATTCAACTTCACTGTCCTCCCTCGGGTCAGCAACTGGAAAGTTGAATCCATCCATGTGTCCATGAATTTTTTAACCTCATTGCAATGAGTGAACTTCATGCCCACTTCTGGGTCCTTCTCCTCAGCAATCGAGCTATTCATCTCATCCAAAATCTGATGATCCATTTATTCAGTACTCCGGTCATACAAATGGAAAATATCACTGACAGAATTACCGATAATTATTATTAAATTCTTCATTCCACCCGAAAGACATAAATCGCCAGTCACGGTCATTAACATACAAAACTATTGAGGCGTGTTAAGAAGTTTGAAAATGCTCCATCTATCATGGAATTTTTAGAACAAAGATGGCATAGTCAAATTTCATGATTGTTTCAAACAGGAGCCGGTGATGGCGCCGCTTGACTTGACCCGCACCGGCGAAAGTGTGTAGGGAGATATCGCCATCTCACAGCCATGCTCCCCTTCAACTCTCCGCGTTCTTGTACCATAACCGTGTGCATCTAGAAAGTACATGACCGTCCACCATTTTGGGTCAACCACGTGAAAAAATCATTTTATTTGGGAATACCGTACTGCAGTTTTAAAAATGCAGGCCGCTGGAGATTCTGAAGATTCGGAAAATAAGAAAATTGAATTTTTTGTGGGGCAGATATTTGAGAGTGAATTTGCTTTGAAAAAATTCAGAATGGAGTTTGAGTTGGCACACGGGATGACGATCTCTAAAACCAGCAGTCGAACCGGAGAAAAATCTCGAGTCAAAAGGGTTGGGAAGAATGTCCTTCATTATGAAATGGACCTCCGATGCAGTAGGAGTGGAAAGTACAAATCCAGAGCTCAACCTGGCATAGCCAAGCCTCGCAAGTAGGTTAAACTTTTTTTCAGTATCTTGTTCTCAAATCCAGTGTTATCGGAATTAATCAACATTCAACAACTTCTCTAGTTGAATTGAGAATCTTCATAGATTGTTTTTAACGAAAAAATAGAGCTGTAATATTATTAATGACTCATAGGCGAACGTCACAAAAAACGGACTGTCCCTTCAAGGTCACCTTGAGGGCCGTGAACGGTCAAAATGCCTTGGAGGTTAGAAGCGTAACTATGCAGCACAATCATTCAGTGGTGAGTTTTCCAGCCTCGACCCCTGGATTTAGAATACATTTCCAAGTCATAGAGAACCTCAGCTGATGAATTTGTTCCTTTAGCTAGGAGAACCAAGTCAATCTCCTCCAGAGGATGAGATTGGCAACCGTCAGTCACCCAGAGAGAATGAGATTGGAAATGGTCAGCCACTCAGAGAGGATGAGAACGATGACATTCAGCCACCCACAGAGGATGCAAATTTAGAAAAAAATGACGTAAGATTTGTCCTTGTTGCATCTCACGGATTTCCAGGGCCACTCAAAAAATTTCTGAAGAGAATTTTTTTTTCAAAATTCAATTTTTTTTTCAAAATTCAATTTTTTTCAAACTGTTTTTCAAAAAGGGCACATGATGGAGAGAATGGACACCACCTGGAATTGTATATGAGTGGAGTGAAAAAGAGACTCAAATTTTCCCGATTTTTTATTAATTTTCTAGTTTTCAATTGAATTTTTTGAAATTTAGTTTGAGATCAAATGAAACTTGAAGCCGGGGATAAGGTGAGGGGTTCCATCTGGGAAAATAAAAATATCACACTCAATCGGAATTTTTCCAGGATGATCATCGTGGTTTTTAGAACACAAAATGTTTTTTTTTGAATCTCTACAACAGCTCAATAACTTCAAAGGAAACCTAGAAACATTCATAACCAATCCAACTGTGGTTATAAACATCCTCAACGTGTTCTTACGGGGGAACACAAAACTGTAGGGAAATCATAGAGAAATTGGTTCAGCGTAGTTGAACTGCCCATAAATTGATTCGAATTATTTCTTGGAAATTAATGCTCCGATCAGTAAGAATCGAACGTTTGTGCGTAATTGAATTATTCTCATATGGGAAAAGTTTTACTACGCTGAACCAACTTTTCGATGATTCACCTAAAGTTTTATGATCTCCCATAACAACACGTGTTAAACTTTTCCTAAATTTTTCTTCCCGCGCACCTCCCCCTAGGGTTTATGTAGATCATCGTTAAGGAGGATTGTTAATATATTATATATTATACATGTTATTTTCAGACAATCACAACAACACCCACCCAGCCAATCGATGAAGAAGTCCTTCTCGATATGACAGTCACAGACATAAGTGATAATAGTTATCAGAAGATTCTTTGTGGGGAAGGTGTGAAGGATGTTTCTATGAATACCCTCAGCAAGGTGAAAAAAAATCGTCTGTTGAATATTCGAGTTTCCTGGGCGTATTGAACTACTTGAAATTAATCTTGGTTACTCCTTCAGGGATTTAGTAACATCATCGATGCCGAAGTAATATTCGAGGATCACATCAAACAGAGAGAGGAGACACCCGAAACCGGCCCGATTGAATCCCCTCCCTCCATGAATGCAGTCCCTAGGGTAAAAAGAATAATTTCTTTAGAATTTTCTTTCCATCACACTGTCCGTAAAACGTCGTTTATGGACATTGTGACGATAAATTATGTTTATCCCACTCTATCGTCTAAAGTGGTGTTTTACATGAGCTCTGCGTGTTTAAAATGGTTATTTTCAGTACAAGGCCTGAAAAGTATTATCTGATGAATGTGAGCCGAAGGCGAGGATTATAATCACATGAGTTAGATAATACTTTTTTGGCCGAGTGACAAAAAACCACTTTACACACATCGTAAGATAAAATATATTACGATAACTCGTGGTAAGTAACGTTTTTGACGATTGTGTTTACAGATCTCGTCTTCGGCTTGGCCTGTAAACTCCACAATCGCCAAAAACAATACTTACCCATGAGTTGCGTAAAATACCATTTCGGCCGAGTGCCGAAAGTGGATATTTCTAAATATTCTTTGACCCTTCGTTGGGTGGCACTCGCCTTCAGCGATTGGTACAGACCTCGTACAGGTCAAAAACATTTCGATGCACTCGTATAAAAACCCCGATAACCCAAATCTAACGTTGACTCTGGATTATATCGACGTCTCCTAAAAGAAAAGACGTAACTCCTATGCTTAAACATAAGAGTTACGTCTTTTCTTTTAGGACACGTCGATATCTGAGTTCATGGAAATTTCACAGAGTTTCTCCCTCTTTTCTCGGGTTTTTTTCCCGATGGACCCAGAATTCACCCAGAGTCAACTCTGAATTCATGGAATGTTGATGACATGAAATGAATATTATTCCTACAAATTTAGGAACCTGGAGACGTCACTGGAATTTGTCCTTCAGTTACTGCTGTCGAAAGGAAAAGGAAGAGATCATCGTCGACCGAAGCAAATGATATCGACACTCATCGTGTCCATCATCAGATTCAGGCAGAAACAGATGATTCTCTTGACTCCTCCACTGCTCTTCTCAAGAGACCTCGAAAATCCTCGTCAATTCCAGACAATTCTGCCCAGGAAACAATGGGAAATAAGAGCCACCGAGGAAACATTCCACTTGGTATGCCTGAAATGGAACAACTCACCGATCATGCCATCAATTTGAGCCGAAAGATGCAGCCGGAATCAAACGACCCCCGACACTCTTTTTCGACACTCACTACTCAGTCACAGATAGAGGAGTCCTCTACAGAGAATCGAAATTCAGGACTTGTCGCTCAAGAAGGAGAAATGCTCAATGAACTGGCAAGAATTGGCAAAATTGAGAAAATGACGAAACCCAAAGGAGCGCCAAAAGGTCGAAGAACATCTGTGATAGGCCTCCCCATCGTCAAAAAGGGAACCCGATTCGACTCTAAGAGTAATGAGATGAAGAAGAAGATTATGGTGGGCTGGCTGATGGGTAGCTACAACATTGAGCGTAATTTTGAGGCTTCGAAAATTCGGATGAATGAGGTGGATTTTTCCACACTGAGTGATTCGTTCATTGACACCCCTCCGGATGATCTCGAACTGTTAAGGAATCTTATGCTTGATGATACATGGGAGAGATTTGCTCATTATGTGGATCAAAAACGTTTGACAGATGATTTCAAATGTGCCGTCTGTCGTCAGAAAACCCACCCTACTTGCAAAAAGGTCCTGATGTGTGATGATTGTCTGAAATGGCAACATTTGGTGTGCGTGGGCATCAAGCAGACCCCAGCAGGTGACTGGTTCTGCAGGGTATGCTCAAAATGAACGTGAAAGCATAGAAAAAAGGTTTGAGAGCTAAACTTAGCATGTAAGTTGAAAACAAGTCATTTTTAGAAAATGTCCAAAATATAAGTTGTTTCAAAAAATCTAATTTCAGTTTCTTTCTTTTATGCAATATTTCCCATTAAACATTTGTACCGAAAGAAGAACACGCAGATAAATTGGGAGATTGTACAATAAAATCGGCCAAAAATAATCGAAAGTTCAATCAAATCCATTTTCATATGTTTGGGGGAAGCATTACTCCTAATCCCTTCCAAGACAAGCGATACTACTAATCCTCTCAATATGAAAAGTGAAAGCCTCCAACCTCTCAGGATCATTGATAGTAGTCCCCTGCCTGATCCTATTCTCCTTCTTATTAGTCATCTGCTTAAAGAAGTGGCCCCCATCCTTCAGAAGTTACAGGCTTTGCAGAGATGGACATGAGTTCCCTCCACTTGCTTGATGAGACTGGTCTCCAGTGTGAGTCCCCCTACCTTGTCGATGCACTCACGTCCATGGAAGAATGCCATTCCACAGGTACAAGTGAACAACTCCCCAAACTTGAGTTCTTCCCTGGTCTCAGGATCTTTTTCAAATTTACATCGATGAACAATCTCGGAGTAGCAGACTTGGATGAATTTTGGAGGTGCTTCTTCAGGCTCCATCTTCACTGCTGGAGTAGGGATATCGTCATCCCAAGACTCCAGATCTTGACCAATAACAGGTTTAGCTGGAGCACTGGAATTACCCCAGGAGTCCTGGAATCTTTGAGTTGGCTTTTGCTTTCCCCAGGATGCAGCAAAGCCTTTGCTGAGTTGAGCTGTTGCTTCTTCGTCATCCCAGGATACTCCAGTGATATCATCAGCTGGAGGTACTGGTGAAGTCTCCGCAGGCCCCAGAATTCGTTCTTTCGTTGTTTCTGTCTCCAAAGCTGGTTCCGAGGACGATTCACAGATCTATCTCTGGAGTTATTTGCGCTCCCCTTCCCAGAGTCACGACAGTATCGTCTCTGCCTGGCCTCTGATATCCTCGACGATTCTAGTGTCCAAAGCTTGAGTTCTCACTGGACCTGCTGCTCCCTCTGTAATCTCTAGAGCCACTTCTCGAACGATTATCAGATTATGAGTCGCTTGAAAACTGTGACCATAATTGTTGTCTCGGAAGTTTCTTTGGGCTGGAACCCCAGTCGTTCTTTGAGGGTTGATTGTCCGAGTCCCAAGAATCAGATGGTGGATCGCCTGGCGGCGGTGGTTGGGGGGGGGGTTGTCTGCCAGGGATTAAAGGGCTAGTTTGAAGGCTTGGCGTGCTGGTGTCTCGTCGTCCCAGGGTTCTAGGTTAATGGATCTAGATTCTGCAGTTAGCCCCAATTAGCACTAGTTGCAGGAGGTGCCTCATCATTGTCCCATGACTCCAGTCCATTCTGACTAGCCTTGGGATTTGATTTCGGTGTTTTTTCCCCTGAAGCCTCCCAGACCCCCTTAGGCTCATCATCCCACGAATCCGGAATAGTCCAATTGAAGAGCTGTAGTCTTATCATCTCAAGATCCATTACCATTTTTTAATGAATTCACTAGGTTTTTCATCGTAAATTTTCTCCTGCATGCGATGGCTTATAGAAATAAATATCAATTCAATTAATCAGTGAAGGCGTAAACCTAGAAAAAATCTTGCTGGTATCCTCAACCGAATATTGCAAAATTCGGACTAGATTGCAGAAATTTCGGGAGGTCATATGTGATATTTTCTGTTCTTACAAAATCGATCTCTTTGGAACTATTTTCATCTTTATTCCGAGAAACTGATTTTTGAGCAGATATAAGTGACGGCAAGCTAAGAATTTTCAACGATAAACGAGAGTGCGAGCCATCTATCTTATATCCACGGCAAAAATAAGACCTAACGCATCTACCTCATAATTACAAAAGATACGTTTTAGGTCCCCGATATAATCCCCTTATATATTCACGCCGAAAATGGAGGCAATGTATAAAAATCACTTACCTTATATCCACGGTAAAACTCACCTAAAATCCCCGGTAAAAGAGGGTCCAATGGACTACCTTATATCCATGGTAGGGATTACAATAAATTTATGGTTGAATCTTCCGTATATTTACCTTATATCCATGGTACGAATTACAATAATTTATGGTCGAATCTTCCATATATCTACGGTAAAAAGGGCCCAATGCGTGCCTTATATCCACGTTAGAAATTACCTTAAATCCAGGGTAAAATCTCCCGTATATCCACGGTGAAAAAACGGGGTCCAATGCACTTGTCTTTCTACCTTATAACCACGGTAGAAATTACCTTATATCCACGGTAAAATCTCCCGTAAATCCACAGTAAATTTACCGTGGAGCGTGTGAATAGACACTGCCAAAAACTTGACTCCTTCGTTTGTTTGCAACGAACCTATCGGAAAAATACCCGATAATTTTGAAGCTCTTGTGGTATTACAAGTGATTATTTTTTGAATGATCCTCGAAAAACTAAATTTGAAAAAAAACTCAAATACGTACATACATACATATATACGGACATGATCTAAAAACTGCATGATATTCGAACTCCTAAGACCAAAATTACTCACCCTGGCACAAAAAATGAAAATTTCAGGTTTGACGAATACATCAGGGCTTCCATTTGGAAGCAAAAAATCTAACTCAACTTTTACAAAAATTTTCAAGTAGATTGAGAGATCATTAAGAATAAAAAATCATATTTTCATGAATAAAAAAATTCAACTTTCAATTCCCAAAAAAGGTGAGAGTAGATATTGTGAGACAATTGAGAATCAAAAATCCAACTCTTAATTTTCAAAAAAATTGAGTCGATTGAAAGACAATAGAGAATAAAAAATGCAACTGTCAA
>NW_021680476.1:25649-35439 GCF_001412515.2 Diachasma alloeum
AGTTTTTTTTTAGTCATTTTTATTTTCTTCTCTTCAAAAATATCGAATGAAAAAACTTCGAAAATTTGCCGAAAATATTCTATAAACAACGAAATTCTATAAACTTTTTCTATAGAATTTCCTCTTGAATACGTCAAAAGAAACGGCAAAAAACGTATAGCAAATCCAATAGAAGTCTTATAGAAAGTCTATAGAAAATACCTATATAGAATTTTTTAGGGTTTTTTATTAAAAATTTTCGTATGTGGTTTTTCACAATGATTATCTTTTTCATAGTGCGTAAGTTGAACATGCATCGCTGCACTTTTTGCAATGCCAGTGCTATTACTGATCATGTATCAGTCCCTTGTTGGCACTGGTTTTCATGCAAAAAGTGTGCCATGAAGATCCTGCGGAATGCAACAAGTAGGGGAGGAGCAAATCTCGCATGCCACGTTTGCCACAACGTTATCACGGAGTTCCGTTATGTAGATTGGATAGAACACTAAAAAGTGGCATAACGATGAGTAAGGAATCAATATCATAAGTCACATTTAATGAATATTTGAATAAAAACACGTCGTTACACTCATTAACCAAACTCATACGTCTTACTTTTCAGTTATATATACAGCTAAAGACAAAATTTCCCAAGGGAAATGGATTATAAATTGCAATTGACCACATTGTCTTATGTGAAAATGAATATTTTTTCTTCCAAATGGAAGCATTTTAAGAGTGAAAATTCAAGCTTGTTTTTTTTAAATTGGGGCAATTGAATACAGTCTAATAAATCAGAATATGCGTATATTTATGTATGAGTTTTCATTATTTTTTTATGCGGTTGTCTTTATGGCGTTTGATGTGATTGAATTTCTTTTGCTTCCGAATGGGAGCTTTGTAATTAACACGTAACTTGAAGTGAGTGACTTTTTATGACGAGTGTGATTACAACCCTCGCTTTTCGGTTCGCCTTTTTTGGTTNTTTTTTTATGCGGTTGTCTTTATGGCGTTTGATGTGATTGAATTTCTTTTGCTTCCGAATGGGAGCTTTGTAATTAACACGTAACTTGAAGTGAGTGACTTTTTATGACGAGTGTGATTACAACCCTCGCCTTTCGGTTCGCCTTTTTTGGTTCGGGCTTCAAATCTCACACCCGCTCAAAACAACCCTTACCACTGCCTTACGTAAAATACTATTAATTTTTCACATGCGATTTGTTCAGAAAATCAGAAAACAGAAAGTATTGAGAAACGGTGACTTTTCCGCCATGAGGATAGAGCTACGCAAAGTAGTGATTTTATATTTAAAAAAAAAACAATTTTGACAACTAATAATGGAAAAAAAAGTCAACCCTTCGCATTACATCAAGTAGATAGTTTGATGCTGCCATCTCTGATTTTTGGAACGAACTCACTTGGGAAACTGTTTATGTACTGACTGCAATACACAACCCGTAAGGCCCCTCATTGTAGATAATGTATCGTTGGAAATGTGCCACGGAAATCTGCATTATCAGCAGGGAAAAACTTGTAATAATATTCATGATTGTTCATTTCCCATTTGGAAAGATTGAAGATTGAACAATAACTGTTTCGGTCTAATGTAATATCACATGAAAGTGCACTCTTGGTTTTTCATGGTGCGAATAATTATTATTTAGAATAAAAAGGTTCTCTATAAATTCTTACGCTGACTCATCAGATAATAGATAAACGCATATTTGATAAATCACCTATTAGAAAAATGATTATTTGGTAATTCAAAGGTTCCAGAAAATATTTACGTCCCTTAACATGGGTTTGGATTATTAATGATCCCGTTAATATTATGAACCACACTTATGAACATCTGAAGAATTCACGATATGAAAATTCATGAAATGGTATAACACTTAATCCTATATAAATCTTATCCTCATTTTTATGGGTCCATGATAATCGATTCCCGTATTTTTGTAGTTCTGGGAAAAATACTTTCTGAAGGTTAACTGTATCGAACTTGTCATACTCCATGTAATACGGGGTCGGAGTTATACCGAGTCCCTATTTTGCATGATCCGTGACTTTCCAACTCGGAGACATACCATACTTCGACAAATACAGTTTCGGCTGACCGTACCCAAACCAACCCGCCGAATACCCCTCGTGCTTGAAAATTAATCGAGTATTTCCCTCAAATTTCCCTGCTTAGCAACATGTGCATGCAGTTTGGCACAAAATACCTCGCGCAAGCGCTCGGGATTTTGATACTGCCAAACTTCATACACATGTTGCTAAGCAACGAAACTTTCGGGAAATACTCGATAATTTTCAAGCACCGGGGTATTATAACTGGTAATTCCATTATAATTATAACTGGTATTCCATGGGTAATTCGTCGGAAAAATTCTGAATTTCCAGAAAAAAATGTTTTTTTTTATTCCGATGGGTTTTTCACGGCAAAAATGAAACTTTTCTGTACGAAAAAGTGGAAAATCGCGCTTGTGACCCGGTTCCCCAAAATTTATCACTTATTATACCACAAGAGCTCCAAAATTATTGAGTATTTCCCGATAGGTTCGTTGCAAACAAACGAAGGAGTCAAGTTTTTGCAGTTAAAAAATAACGAGCGCGAAGC
Source organism: Diachasma alloeum (assembly GCF_001412515.2). Taxonomy (NCBI): domain Eukaryota; kingdom Metazoa; phylum Arthropoda; class Insecta; order Hymenoptera; family Braconidae; genus Diachasma; species Diachasma alloeum. The sequence continues at coordinate 28,249 of NW_021680476.1, forward strand.
GCGAGTGATTTTTCTGAAATACTTGACGACTTTGTTTGTATGCAGGGAACATCGAGGCAAATACCTGATTAATTTGGAAGTTCGAATGGTATTCGGGGGATTATTTTTTCAATCCAAATTTCGGTCAACAGGATTGCACCATGAGACAAAATTGATCTGTTAGTTTCGACGAGGGGTTCACTCCACTGAAAGATCTTTTCTTTTTTACATAGCAACTACCAGAGAAAATTATCAAACAATTATCAGTTGAAAACCATGTTCTTTGTACCATGTGATGTCTAATGGTCTAATCCTGTTGACTGAAATTTGGATTGAAAAAATAATCAAGATTTTTTTTTTATTTTTCATAAAAGATAGTTTTTTGCCATGACTTTGTCGAAATCCTAGACTTGGCGCAAAATGGTCAGTTGGTAATTGGTGGAATTACCCATATAAGTGAATAAATATGAAATATGGAATAATTAAATCTAATTTCTCATCTTGTGGAATGATTATGGAAAAAAGGATGTTGGAAAAATTAATGAGAAATAGATTTCAAATTCTTCAAATTCTACAAATCCGTAATGAATAGGTATTTGACTGAAAGGAACAATAGATTCTCATATTTCTACATCAATAATATATGGGCAATGCCATGTGATCTCAACGTGGTCAAAACCCTCCCCATCGTCAATCATAAAGCCTATTTTTTTGGGGGTTGTATGTGAAATATGATGACTTCTCAAATTTTTCCTGATTTTTTTGACGCATTCTGCGAGCAGTTATTATATATTTTATTCCAAGTTTTGTCTTCGAACACCTACATCTTCCGTAAAAATCAACCAATTTATTTTCATTTTTTCAAAATGTGTGTCTTCTGACCTACTTTTCATACGGAGGTGGTCAATTTTCTTTTCTTCGTTCTTCCATCGCTTCCCTTTCAAAAACGTAAAAAAAAATGTTAAAATACTTGTTTTCGCGGTTGTACCTATTCTATTTGTTTATAAAAATTTCAGTGGATATATTGGCTCCAAAATAAATATTTTCACCAAAGGCCAAAGTGAAGATCCCATTGGAACACATAAAAAATCATTCAATTGTTTGAGATCTGAATAAGGTGCATTGATTTTTCAAGCGACAAATTTACATTATGCATCCACGTTCAAATGCAGACGAAGTTTTGATATCTTTTTAATTTTTCATCATGAATTCGTATATTCAAATTGAAAATGGGAGCCACCTAATGGGATCTTAACTTTGGCCTTTGGTGGAAAATTGTTTTCTGGTCCTATATATTCACTGAAAATTTTATTAAAAAATTCCTCTTTGAAAATTGTGTCAGAAGATGCACATTTTGAAGAGAAAAAAACAAATTGAATTGTTTGATTTTTATGCATGTTACAGGTGTGTGAAGACAACTTAGAACACAATACAACTGCTGACAAGACGCAGCAAAAATGTGAAAATATTTGAGAAGCATACACAACCACAGAAAAAATTGGCTATATGATTGACGATGGTGAGGGTTTTGAAAGATTTTTATTTTGATCCAATTCCTTGACATCTCCTCAAAATTATCAATAGACTTTGAAGTTCAGAAAAGATATAGCCACTTTTATTCACTACTTGTTGCGTGTCAAAACACGCGAAATTACATTTTTTCTCTATTTAATTATTTTGAGACATTTTCTTAGATTTTTTCCCGTCTCCATTCAAATAATTTTCCCAAAGGTATTTCGTAGAATTTTAATTAAATTCAGTTCCGTCCTTTCGACAAATTGTAAATGTGTAAACTCATTCAAAATATTTCTTAAATATCTCCTCTAGACTCTCTTAAATTATTTTATTGAAATAATCCTCATATTTACCAAAACTTTGTAAAGGACATTTCTCAGAAATTTAATCACTGCCAGAAATTGTCCTAATCCCTTCATTCAACTCAAAAATTTGTATTTTTAAATTACTTTATAGCTTCTTTTCCATTTTATTGCGCTCGACCCTCCACGGTCCCTCAATATTTTCGCCCAGACGCCCTTTATTGGGGAATAGGCCCAAGACGCGCCAATCTCTCCCTCTCTCCGTACTTCCTGCACTTCTAAATTTTCCACGACACCTCTCCAATCATAATTATTGTCCCTCCCATCACAGGTCCTTTTAACCAATCATTTGCAAATTCAGAAAACCATTTTTCCTCCTCCACTTTTCTATCCCTTCTACTTTCAAGTTCCAACTTGTCCTCAACTTTAATATTTTTAATCAGTATCGATCTCTACCTCGCAAAGAAAACACCTCAACGGAGGTACTCTTGTATCATCTATTAACTGTTAAAATAAAATAAAACGACATTAACTGTTAGAATCGTGAGTGATTATTCCAAGTCTCCAACCACCCAAGTCTCCTCACCTCTAACATTTCCTCTCATCGAATCCTTCCTCATCTTAACAAACAGTTACACAAAGAATACCTCGGCGTGTAACAATTATCGCAAATATTGTTCTGTATAGGTCAGATCTCTGGAACTTACAACTCCAGAGAGTTCAAAATCGAACGCAGTATTCCCGCGATTTACCACATGGTCCTTCGAGCCGGATTGTTTAAAATCATTCGTGCTTAAATTCTGTAAATTCTAATGTAATTAAATTCAGTGTGATAGACTCAGTGTAATAGATTCAGTGTAATAGACTCAGTGTAATAAAACTTAGTGTAATAGACTTCGTGAATAGACTCAGTGCATTCAGTGACATCATAGTGATTTCTCATAAACTTTTGCATATTGTTGCAATCGAAAGATCTCGCGCCTCCAATTTTCTCACCGGGGGAGCTTAACAAAAACGAATGGTATCACATCGTCCCATCCGTGGAAATCAACGCACACATACAGACATGGCTCACATTGAGAATTTGAAGGCAAAAAGCACAGCCTTCAAAACACGCCTTACAAAGTGTAGAAACTTTCTGGATACTGACGGTCCAGAGGCAATGAGTGAACTCTTGGAAATAAAGCTACAAACAATAAAAGAAAAATACGCTGAATGGGATCGAAGCAACGCATCACTCCTGGAACTCGATGTGGACAACCAGGAAACAAACACAAATGACGCTTACACAATTGAAGAAAACTACGACATGGTAGTAGCTAGGCTGAGTCGTTTAATGAAGGACAAGACGCCAGCCCCTGCACAGCCACTAACACCACTACAACCGACACCAGTTGATCGAGCTGGTTACTCTCCAAGCTTCAATATGAAATTGCCTGAAATCACCCTACCCACATTCGATGGACGATTCGAAATGTACAGGCCTTTCAAGGATCAGTTCAACGCACGACTTCCCAACCACATCGATAAGGTAATTAGACTTCAATATCTCCAAACGAGCTGCAAAGCAGAAGCTGCTCAAGCCATCGAAGCATTGGAGATCACCGCTGAAAATTATGACGTGGCCTGGGCTCTCCTAGATAAGAAATTCGACATCCCAAGACAAGCTCTTCGACGTCACTGTTCTCTTCTCCTCAACATTGGAAAAAGAACTAGAGAGAACAACAAGTCACTCATCGATCTCGTCAACTCAGTACGTCAGCAGCTACGATCGATCAGCAGTTTTGGGACAGCTGATGATCAACTAAATGGCCTGGTATGCACCATCATCCTCAATCAACTCGATGAAGATCTGGTATTCCAATGGGAAACTCTCATAGAAGGCAAGGAAATACCCAAGCATGACGAACTTCTCGATTTCCTCGAGAAGCGAGGAATTTGCGCGAAGAATGCTGACACATCCAAAAGCATCAAGCAGAAGAACGAGCAGTCGCAGAGCAAGAATTCACACCACAAACAACATTCTCACTCCAAACAACAACCTAATGCCACATCTGGGCATTCAGGCACTCCAAGAGCTCAGACCTTCTTCTCCAACACCCCCAGGAAGTGTCCAGTCTGCACTGAGGACCACAGGATCTACGAGTGTCCAAAATTTGCAGAAATGGACGTTGAAAAAAGAAAGAAGGTCATTTTCGATCAAAATCGTTATCTCAATTGCTTTGCAAAGGGACATGGAGTAAAGGAATGCACTTCAAAGGGTTATTGCAAGACGTGCAATGATCCAAAGGCTAGACACCACTCACTGCTCCACCACACCAAGGAATCTCCAACACCATCAGAAAGTACTAGTGCATGACTAGACACTCCAACTCCTCCAACTCCATCAGCCATCTCTTTACCACTGGATTCATCAGGACAGGACATCCTCCCCACAGCAGTTATCAATCTGCTAGATAGAAATCATCAACCAGTCCAATGTCGTGCCCTAATTGACACCGCCTCTACAAAGAACTTCATCACTCATGAATTGGCTGCTGAGTTGGGCATCAAAAAGGTAACTTGTTCAATTCCAATCGGCGCTCTAAATAAACTCTCCACAATGGTGCATCACAGAATCAGCACAACAATCTCTTCTCGTTTGAATAACTTCAAGAAAGAATTGAATTTCTTGATTGTCCCAAGGATTTCATCTCTCGTTCCCAGTGAACAGATTGATAGAGAATCACTAGAAATTCCCAAGAATTTGCCTCTAGCAGACGCGGATTTCCACAGACCTTCTCCGATCCAGGTCTTGCTGGGGTCCAGCACCTCCATCTCCGTCCTCAGTATAGGACAAGTCAAGGTTCCCAACGCAGGGGATATCTATCTTCAAAAAACCCTATTTGGCTGGATTGTTTGTGGCAGCATGAACAACGAGTTTGATTACGTTCAAGCTAAATGTCACTTCACTGAAATTGTCGATGAATTCAAAAAATTTTGGGAAATTGAAGACATCGGGCTCAAAGAGAGCCGACAATCAGAAGTAGAAGCAGCCTGCCAGGCTCACTTCCAACAGCACGTGTCACGTAATTCTGAAGGACGGTATGTCGTGGCACTCCCCTTCAATGAGAAGAAAGATCAACTTGGCACATCTTTTCTTCAGGCGAAACGTCGCTTACTCTCTCTAGAAAGGAAATTCAAATGGAATTCCAAACTCGCAGAAGACTACACCAAGGTCATCAATGAATACAAAGAACTTGGTTATATGAAGAAGATCAACACAGAAATAGAAGATGGTTTCTACCTCCCGCACCACGCAGTCTTCAAGGACACCAGCCTCACCACCAAGACCAGAGTGGTCTTTGATGGCTCAGCACGTTCCAGTACTGGTGTCTCCCTCAACGATGCTCTCATGGTTGGTCCAACCATTCAGGACGACATTCTCGGTCTGGTATTACGATTCAGACTCCATAACTACATCTTCACTGGCGACATCGAGAAGATGTATCGTCAGGTGCTCATCCGACCTGAAGACACAAAGTATCAACGCATACTCTGGCGAGAAAACAACGAGATCATGACTTATGAGCTGCAAACTGTCACATTCGGCCGNTCAACCAGTCCAATGTCGTGCCCTAATTGACACCGCCTCTACAAAGAACTTCATCACTCATGAATTGGCTGCTGAGTTGGGCATCAAAAAGGTAACTTGTTCAATTCCAATCGGCGCTCTAAATAAACTCTCCACAATGGTGCATCACAGAATCAGCACAACAATCTCTTCTCGTTTGAATAACTTCAAGAAAGAATTGAATTTCTTGATTGTCCCAAGGATTTCATCTCTCGTTCCCAGTGAACAGATTGATAGAGAATCACTAGAAATTCCCAAGAATTTGCCTCTAGCAGACGCGGATTTCCACAGACCTTCTCCGATCCAGGTCTTGCTGGGGTCCAGCACCTCCATCTCCGTCCTCAGCATAGGACAAGTCAAGGTTCCCAACGCAGGGGATATCTATCTTCAAAAAACCCTATTTGGCTGGATTGTTTGTGGCAGCATGAACAACGAGTTTGATTACGTTCAAGCTAAATGTCACTTCACTGAAATTGTCGATGAATTCAACAAATTTTGGGAAATTGAAGACATCGGGCTCAAAGAGAGCCGACAATCAGAAGTAGAAGCAGCCTGCCAGGCTCACTTCCAACAGCACGTGTCACGTAATTCTGAAGGACGGTATGTCGTGGCACTCCCCTTCAATGAGAAGAAAGATCAACTTGGCACATCTTTTCTTCAGGCGAAACGTCGCTTACTCTCTCTAGAAAGGAAATTCAAATGGAATTCCAAACTCGCAGAAGACTACACCAAGGTCATCAATGAATACAAAGAACTTGGTTATATGAAGAAGATCAACACAGAAATAGAAGATGGTTTCTACCTCCCGCACCACGCAGTCTTCAAGGACACCAGCCTCACCACCAAGACCAGAGTGGTCTTTGATGGCTCAGCACGTTCCAGTACTGGTGTCTCCCTCAACGATGCTCTCATGGTTGGTCCAACCATTCAGGACGACATTCTCGGTCTGGTATTACGATTCAGACTCCATAACTACATCTTCACTGGCGACATCGAGAAGATGTATCGTCAGGTGCTCATCCGACCTGAAGACACAAAGTATCAACGCATACTCTGGCGAGAAAACAACGAGATCATGACTTATGAGCTGCAAACTGTCACATTCGGCCGCTCCTCTGCTCCGTACCTCGCAGTAAGATGTCTACATCAACTAGCTGATGACGAACAGGAACGGTATCCAACTGCTTCAACACTCCTGAAAAGAGATCTCTATGTTGATGATCTCCTCACTGGCACCTCTACTCTCGAAGAAGCCCTACTTCTCAGGGATAAAATGATCAGTCTTCTGAAAGCAGGTGGTTTCAACTTACGTCAATGTGCCTCCAACTCTCCACAAGTACTTCAAGGCCTACCAGAATCTACTGTCAATCTCCAGCTGTTAGGAGGAGATGATTCCACTCTCAAAACTTTTGGAATCCATTGGGATTCACAGAATGACAGTATTGTGTATACTGTTAATCCAATCGCCACAACTGACATCATCACCATGAGAACCATAGCATCAGACGTAGCTCGCATCTTTGATCCCCTCGGACTCCTGAATCCAGTAGTGACTCACGCTAAAATCATCCAGCAAGAATTATGGAGGCTCAAATTAAACTGGGATGACTCCACACCAGCAGAAATTCACACCAGATGGAATGAATTTGCCTCACAGCTTCCTCTTCTCAATGAAATGCAGTTCAAACGTCAAGTCACAACAAACCTTCAACAACTAGAAGTGCACGGTTTCTGTGATGCTAGCCAGAATGCCTACGGAGCCTGCATCTACCTCAGATCAGT
>NW_021680476.1:36023-66708 GCF_001412515.2 Diachasma alloeum
ATTCAGGACGACATTCTCGGTCTGGTATTACGATTCAGACTCCATAACTACATCTTCACTGGCGACATCGAGAAGATGTATCGTCAGGTGCTCATCCGACCTGAAGACACAAAGTATCAACGCATACTCTGGCGAGAAAACAACGAGATCATGACTTATGAGCTGCAAACTGTCACATTCGGCCGCTCCTCTGCTCCGTACCTCGCAGTAAGATGTCTACATCAACTAGCTGATGACGAACAGGAACGGTATCCAACTGCTTCAACACTCCTGAAAAGAGATCTCTATGTTGATGATCTCCTCACTGGCACCTCTACTCTCGAAGAAGCCCTACTTCTCAGGGATGAAATGATCAGTCTTCTGAAAGCAGGTGGTTTCAACTTACGTCAATGTGCCTCCAACTCTCCACAAGTACTTCAAGGCCTACCAGAATCTACTGTCAATCTCCAGCTGTTAGGAGGAGATGATTCCACTCTCAAAACTTTTGGAATCCATTGGGATTCACAGAATGACAGTATTGTGTATACTGTTAATCCAATCGCCACAACTGACATCATCACCATGAGAACCATAGCATCAGACGTAGCTCGCATCTTTGATCCCCTCGGACTCCTGAATCCAGTAGTGACTCACGCTAAAATCATCCAGCAAGAATTATGGAGGCTCAAATTAAACTGGGATGACTCCACACCAGCAGAAATTCACACCAGATGGAATGAATTTGCCTCACAGCTTCCTCTTCTCAATGAAATGCAGTTCAAACGTCAAGTCACAACAAACCTTCAACAACTAGAAGTGCACGGTTTCTGTGATGCTAGCCAGAATGCCTACGGAGCCTGCATCTACCTCAGATCAGTCGAAGACAACGGGAAAGTCCAAGTCAATCTTTACTGCGCCAAATCTCGGATCACACCTCTTAAAGGCACACACACAATACCTCGCCTAGAACTCTGTGCTATGGAACTGCTCTCCAACCTCTATGAAATTGTTAAAAAGGCAACAAACATCACACCTGAACGAGAAATCTTCTGGTCTGATTCCACCGTAGCTCTCCATTGGATCAAGACCTCTCCTCATCTTCTTCAACGATTCGTAGCCAACAGGGTGGCTCGAATCCAAGAAATCCCCAAGCATGTCGACTGGACATGTGTGAACGCATGATAACCCAGCAGATGCTATATCTCGAGGTCAACTCTCTTCTGACTTCCTCAAGAACGAACTTTGGCTCCTTGGACCCAAATGGCTTCAACTACCTGAAAAACATCCTTATCTCCACATCGACAAACCCTCAGAACTGCCTGAACTCAAGAAGGCTACTTGTCTCCATATCGCTGAACCTCCTCACAATGCCTTTCTCCATCGTTATTCATCATTCGAAAGGCTCAAACGTATCGCAGCAAGGTGTCTAAGGTGGCGCCGAAGACTCCCCCACAAGAACCTCACTCTTCAAGAACTTCAAGTAGCAGAAAACAGAATTCTCCAATTAGTTCAACATCACAGCTTCGCCACAGAATATTCCTTTCTACAACAAGGGAAACCTCTTCCTCCCAAGAATAGACTCAACAACCTCAGCCTGAAGCTTGATGAGGATGGACTCATTCGAGTTGGCGGACGGTTGAGAAAGGCTCGCAATTTTCCTCTGGATGGTAGACATCCTATCTTATTGCCCAAAGGTCATCACGTCACCCATCTCCTCATCAAGAAGACTCACTTGACCAATCTACACACTGGCATTCAAACCACTCTTCATCTTCTCAGGCAACGCTACTGGCCTATTGATGGACTTAGTCAAGTGAGATTCATTATCCATAAATGCATCAGCTGTGCCAGGGTGAATCCACCTCCTGTGAACTATCCAATGGCTGATCTTCCAAGTACACGTATCACGCAGGCCAAACCCTTCACAAACACTGGAATAGACTACTGTGGTCCATTTCTCATCAAGGAAAGGAGACATCGCAATCTCAAGAAAATCAAAATCTGGATTTGCATATTTGTATGCTTCACCACTAAGGCAGTACACATCGAGCTGGTCAATGATTTGACCAGTGAAGAATTTTTGGCCACTCTCAGTCGATTCATCTCCAGACATCCCTCCTGCAAAACTCTTCATTCAGACAACGCCACAACCTTCGTCGGTGCCAATAGAGAGTTACAAGAACTCTACGCCCTTCTCAACACTGAAAGGCACGATGAATTCATCAACCGTCATCTTGCTGAACAGGGAATTGAGTGGAAGTTTATTCCCCCTGTATCTCCTCACTGCGGTGGCATCTGGGAAGCTGCCGTAAAATCGTGCAAACAACATATGAAGAAAGTCATCGGAAATGAGTTGTTGACTTATCAACAACTTAATACTCTTTGTGTGAAAATTGAAGGAATCCTCAATTCACGACCTCTTACTCCATTATCATCTGACCCCAACGACTTCACCGCACTCACTCCTGCCCACTTCCTACATGGAGACATTAGCACAGATCTCCCTGCACCCGATTGGACAGAAACACCCAGCAATCGGCTCTCTTACTGGCAGCATCTCGAAAAAATCAAGCAACATTTTTGGAACCGATGGCACAAAGAATACCTCTCTGAGCTCAACATTCGCCACAAATGGACTTCCGGACATCACCACATCAACATAGGAGCAATGGTGCTCTTACGTGATGACAACCTCCCTCCTCTCAAATGGCGCATGGGCCGCGTCATCGAGGTCTACCCATCGGATGACAACATCATCAGGAAGGTCAGGGTATGAACATCTACTGGAGAAGTAGATCGGAATGTTCGACGCCTGGCACCACTACCCATAGACTCCAACAACTTTAACAAGTAATTGATCGCACAGCTCTCAACGGGGGAGTATGTTGCGTGTCAAAACACGCGAAATTACATTTTTTCTATATTTAATTATTTTGAGACATTTTCTTAGATTTTTTCCCGTCTCCATTCAAATAATTTTCCCAAAGGTATTTCGTAGAATTTTAATTCAATTCAGTTCCGTCCTTTCGACAAATTGTAAATGTGTAAACTCATTCAAAATATTTCTTAAATATCTCCTCTAGACTCTCTTAAATTATTTTATTGAAATAATCCTCATATTTACCAAAATTTTGTAAAGGATATTTCTCAGAAATTTAATCACTGCCAGAAATTGTCCTAATTCCTTCATTCAACTCAAAAATTTGTATTTTTAAATTACTTTATAGCTTCTTTTCCATTTTATTGCGCTCGACCCTCCACGGTCCCTCAATATTTTCGCCCAGACGCCCTTTATTGGGGAATAGGCCCAAGACGCGCCAATCTCTCCCTCTCTCCGTACTTCCTGCACTTCTAAATTTTCCACGACACCTCTCCAATCATAATTATTGTCCCTCCCATCACAGGTCCTTTTAACCAATCATTTGCAAATTCAGAAAACCATTTTTCCTCCTCCACTTTTCTATCCCTTCTACTTTCAAGTTCCAACTTGTCCTCAACTTTAATATTTTTAATCAGTATCGATCTCTACCTCGCAAAGAAAACACCTCAACGGAGGTACTCTTGTATCATCTATTAACTGTTAAAATAAAATAAAACGACATTAACTGTTAGAATCGTGAGTGATTATTCCAAGTCTCCAACCACCCAAGTCTCCTCACCTCTAACATTTCCTCTCATCGAATCCTTCCTCATCTTAACAAACAGTTACACAAAGAATACCTCGGCGTGTAACAATTATCGCAAATATTGTTCTGTATAGGTCAGATCTCTGGAACTTACAACTCCAGAGAGTTCAAAATCGAACGCAGTATTCCCGCGATTTACCACTACTTGAATTTGCTTTAATCACAATATTGACAAATTTTGTTCATAATAAGATATTGAGGGGGGTGGGCCAAAGTGGAACAATGGCATTTTTGCATTGTTGCTCGGTAGATAATCGGTAGATAACCACGGGATCGTAACCCTCAAATAAATCACCATTTAACAAATTTAAGCCCGACATCAACTTTGCCCCACCCTTCAACTATACCAGCAAATTAGAAGACAAATAATGACAATATTTGAAAGCAAAACAATCCCTTCGTTTGTTGAAGATTTGTCATCAAATTTTGTACAAAAATTTGGCTTTATTTTGTCTGCTTTTCGATGGCAAACTTATCGGCAAATTTACGGATAATTCTCATGATAATTTGTTGATGCATAATAGACGAGTTATCGGAAAGTTTTGTCGTCATTATGTTGACATTTTTATTCCTAAACTGCGGAAAATTAGCAAGCAAATTGCCAGCAAATTGTGAGCCCAATGTTTACTGGGTACTTTCAAAGATCTTCTTCGTTGTCAGCCATTGATGGTTCGAAATCAAGCTGATTGTAACAATCGAGGCGATGCTACTACGGTTCAGCCCAAGAAATTGAAGAAAAGTGAAATATTCAACAAAAGATTCCCTAAAAAAGTGTGTTTCGTCATGTTTTCGTATTTTTCTTTTTTTACTTTGGGTCTGGTTCTTCGTATATTTAATTTATTTTTCTTTTTCAGGATTAAGAAGTTACCAGGATTGCTTTTGTTTTTCATTTTTAGTTAGCTAGAACAATTTGTGTCTTTCCGAATCATCAACTACTTTTTGAAAATAAAAAAAAAAATAGATCCAAAAAAAGGAAATCATAACCAGAAGATTATCCAACACTTCTAAATCATCATAATATTAATTAAAGAAAGTTCGAGCGTTTGAGATTCACTTGAAATTTTTTCGATAATTTACTGTTTATGGACCTAGATATTGACATTCTATGTTAATGACCAGCATTGTTCTCTGTCTCACCCCGATTTAAATAGTTTCATATACAAAAAATTCTTTAAACTCCAACATAAATCTATTATAATACAGATTCAAGATTAACAATCTTTGCTCGATTAAAAATGAAATTGATAAATAATAATTTCTCTTTTGTTACCAAAATTTATGAAATTTCAAGATGTTTCTCTCTTTTTTTCCTCTTTTTTCCCTCTTTTTTTCTTTTTATAACAATAATTTAATGATATCTCCTCCTGATTGTTGCTAAATTACTTTCAATAAAGTTGTAAGTTCATTGCATAATTTTGGATCATTCTCATCTTTTTTTCATTCGTTTAAAAATAATAATCACAACATTCGTTACTTTTTATATTTTCTCACGTTACTAAATTTTTATTTCAGTATATTTTCCAAGAAGTATTAATTCCAAAATAACAACTTTTCTGAATAATATCATATTTCGTCCGATACTAATTCATTAATTGTTTGAGAAATTCCTTAACTCTTCATTGACTCCATCAATTTAATTCTGTGAATTTTTGGAGGGAAAATTTAATAATATTTAGTTCTCAAAATTATTCGCATTGATCGTCGCCTTCGTACTCCACGTTTTGCTTTTCTTCTGAAATTAATAAAATTTAACCGTCAATATTTTTTTTTTCTTGGGAAAATGAGGCAAAATGTAATGGTCTTTAATCGTCAATATCGGTGTTCATACACAAGAGATACTGGTGATTAAAGTCAATGATAAATATTTCATTTTCTCCTCGCCTCTACTACTTGAAGTTAGATCTACTTTCAGCCAGGACTAATCTTATTTTGAGATTTCTGAATAATTTTTTGACTATTAATTTATAAAAATATGAAAATTGATGAGATAATCACAGTTAACTTCAAATTCTATTATAATTCGTTCATGATAATCAATAGAAATCAAGGGAGTCCACGTGAATAGATTTTTCAATTTTTCAACTCATCAAAAATTAGGTGTCATTTAGTTTTTTATTTCAAATTAAATCCTGTTTACTCAATTCCCAAAATTAATTACCAATTGACCTTTAATGACAATCATTAAATTTTTTTTCTCCGTTGAAGGTATCATTCTGGTCACAAAATCATTTTCTATTTGAAATTGTTTACCTATTAGCTCTCTTTCTTGTCTATTGATTGCTGAATCATTTTGATCATTATTTGCCGGATTTTCTTCAGCTGATGTTGATGGTGTCAGTTGGTTATTATTGGTAGTCCTCTCTCTATCTATTACACGTCTCTCACAAATCAATCTATTCCCTTCATTGGGGAACCTTCTCCAGAACTATACTTGTTCTTCAAAATTATAATCAGTATCAACGATTTGGGCTCTGCTTAGTATTTCTCTCTCCATCTTTTCCTTTTCCTTCTGACAGTCTTCTGAAGTGACACTTCTTTTATTTTCTTCAATAAGTTCCAATCGTAATTCAATTTTTTTTTATTTCCATCAAGTTCTTACATATTTCATTGCTAGCTTGATGTTCAGCATTTGAGTTATTGAATAAAACGTTTATAATTTAATTATTTTATTTCATTAAGTCACGGATTTGAGTATTTGAAGATATTGATTTTATTATTTTTTTTTTACATATTTCCAGTTTTCTAGTTCTTGTACAAATAAATAGAGTCTCCAATTATACTAATAATATGACCAACAATCTAATCAACAATTAATATATATAGAGTGTCCCAACACGTATCGGATACAAATGCATATCCCTGGCATTGATGGTTAATCGATTTTAACTCCACAGCGGATTGACTTGTTTACTCGGTTGATGGCCGGTCAATGTTTGGTCAGACACTGGTCAATTGTTGGTTGGTGCCGGATGGTGGTCGATCTTCGGTTGATTCGCAATTAATCACTGGTTGATGGTCAATTATTGTTGGATCACCTGTGGATTTTTAAACGATCCCTGGTCGATCAATTATCCTGAATCAACTGGGGATTTAATAACGCTCGACAATTCAACTCCCATATTAAGTGATGCGTCAGGGTATTTCTGCTCCTATTCAATATCAAGGAATTGAATTAATTGATACCGATTGAACATTCAATGCCTCCATTCCTCTGCCTTGAATAAGAAAAGGGATAAGATTTCTGTATCGAAGAATGGATTTAATTAGCTACTATATTTTGAGAGAGGAATAAATGAGAATAACTAACTAATTAATAAGCGTAACCATATTAAAGGCATTACTAACTTATTAATGCCTTTAACCTCCACAGTTCGATGAGTTTTGGAATACCTTACAACTCATAACTCATTTTATTTCGTCATCTGCCTGGTTATTCATCAATTTTTCATCTCAAAACGTCAATTGTTCAATTTTTGTGATTCAGTTCATAAAAATTGAACGAGTTATGATTTTATTCATTTTATTCAGTTTGTTTTAACTTATAATTTCTAGTGGTATTAATATTTTATAGATCTTTTCTAATAATGGTTCCGGTTTTTTCTTTCTAAGAAATTGTAATTGATTCGATCAATTATTAAATCTCTGAATAATTCTGTAAAAACTGGATTATTAACTGTTGTATTTTCTACTTGCTCACCTAAATATATTTTTAATGTTGACCATGAACGGACTCTGGACATAGCTACATATAATTGGCCATGCGTGAAGACATCTCTTCTCAAATCAATTGCAATACAATTGAATGTTTGTCCTTGCAATTTGTTAATGGTCATGGCAAAAGCTAACTTTATTGGGAATTGTCGATAAGCAAATGTGAAAGGATATTCATTTTCACATATGAAAATAATTCTATTAATGAATACAATCTCTTTTTTTTATCTCCTGTTAATATTTCACATTTCAAGATATTATTTTTCATTCCTAATACCAATAGCCGTGTGCCATTACAAAGTCCCTGCTGAATGTTCAGATTTCTTATCAACATGACTATACTGAATTTCCTCAGTCGTAATTCGTGCGGTGGGAAAGACCGAGGCATCAACGTATTTAAATATTCTGGTAAAAGGTATTGATTGATCTCTTCATTGTCATTACAGTTGTCAGTACTATTTACGTTGGTGTATAATTGTTCAGTGTCGATGTCCAATAAATCAACTACTCGTTGATTTATTTCATCTACATCTTCATTTTGCGCCGAAAGGATTGCAACTGTTGCGGCAGTTTTGTATTTTTTCTGTTTCAATAATTCGCCGTAAATTTGGATTACAATATCTTCATTGTGATTCGCTATACAATCTTCCGGAAGGTCTAATTTATCTGTTTCATTATTCAAACTTCCATTTCCCATTTGTATTAGATAATTCGAGAAATCTCGTTCTGTTGATAACGCTCTCATATTTATCGTCAATGTGAATTTTTTGAAAAATTTCCATAAGGTGCTATATTTTATCGACAAACTGACAGTTTCACTACGCGTTCCCCCTTGAAGCACAGGAAGTAGTTGTCGGAAATCTCCACCTATAATCATTATTTTTCCACCGAACACAATGTCATTATCCATTACATCTTTTAATAATCGATTAATTACGTCTAAACAATATTTTGGAGCCATTGGTGCTTCATCCCAGATGAATACATCATTTTGGTTCAGTTCTCTAGCTTTTTTAGAATTCAATTTGATATTTGATACTGAATCTTGATACAGCGGTACCGGCAAACCGAATGTTTTATGGACAGTTTTTCCTGTTGGTAATAGTGTCGCTGCAATACCTGTGAAAGCCATTGTCATTGCTTTCTTGCCTTCCCCCATCAATAAATGCCATAAAGTATTATAAATGAAGGTTTTCCCCGACCCTCCTAGTCCATCAATGTAAAAGCATGAGTTACGTTCGTTTACATTCGTATTATTAATATTCAGTATTATTTCACCAACAATATCCTTCTGTTCTTCATTCAATTTTTCATACTGTTCTTTTCCCTTTGATAATAGCTCTTCAATATTCAATCCTTCTTCGATGTTGGCAACTGCATCTAATATCTCAGGCATATTGTAATCTGCAAGACACTTATCTTCCTCATTCAATAGTTTCTCTGTTTCTAACAAAGCTTTATTTTCTGCTGCGGGAGGTGTCATTTTATTCCTAAAATCATCAGACATTGAAATTTAGAATTCCTCCCATAATCTCTCTGGGTTCAACGGCTGACAATGAACCAAAATACAAGAGAATAATTTTCGTAATGCTTGGGGCATCATCCATACTTCTCCTTCTTCCATTGCTCTAAACCATTCGTCATCATCTTGAATTAATCCTCTTTCTTTGCATGCTTCAATGTAAGTTGAGAATAATTTTCCATTTACAGTTCGTAAATCATTGAAGCATTGAGCACCTCTGACATTACACAATAATAAACGAAGATGAAATAATTCTATTTGTGATGGATTGACAGAGTACATCTTCCCGATTATTTTGAAGTTTGATTATCTTTTTCTTCAGCCAATAATTTTGTTATTAATTTTCTTTTTAACAAATGCATAGTGTGTAGGAATATCAGTGTATAGATAATTTCGAGCGTCCGGATCTCTGGCATTTAATTCAAAATAATCTAATAGCATGTTTTTTTGTTCTAATACGTCGTCTAAATTACACTCTTCTCCACCAGGGTTTATAGTAATATTTTGTTGATTGGGGAGATGTACCGGTAAACGAGTAATTGAGTGACTTTTGTCATGCAATTTTTTTTGTAATAGACGCCAACATGCTTCAACGGGCCCTACATAACGACTATCAATGTGTTGTTTAATTTCATCATGCTCGATTGTATTAACTCCTGAATCGTCTTGTATTATAACCTCTGCTGCATCATGTGATTTGTGGATGTATTTATAAAAATATTTCACAGCTCTGATGTTCGTTACCACTTCTACATTACAGTGGCAATTCAATTTCAATAAAATTTCAGGACAATAAGGCACAACATATCTGTTATCTACCACATAACCATTTTGTTTCTCATGATATTCTTCTGTATCTCTTCTACGATAACAGGGATATCCATCGTCATCCATTGCAGTTTCATCCTGGAAACCTTTTGGAAAATGCTTGGAACATTTATTATCCACCAAACACCAATCACCAAACACATGGTCGATGAATCATATTTTTCATGACTGTATTCTACAAATCTGGTTCTTCTTTTCTGTTAGGTATTTCAGCACAAATGAATTTGTCTACTATACATGGACGGGTTAGTTTATAATCTCTTGTTAAATTAACCAGCATATGAACCTGAGGTAAACCACGTTTCTGAAATTCGATAACATAAACCCATACTAAAACTGCCCCAAATATTTCCTCGAGTATAATTAAATTGATTAAATAATCTTTTTTTTAAATCGAAAATACGCGCAACTATCTCTGTCTATCACACGGTTGTTCTCCAGCATCAAGATTTTCTATGATTTCTCGCCATCTCGGATTGCATGTCATAGTGATGAAGAGATCTGGTTTACCAAATTTCCTGACAATTGCCATGGCGTCCTGATAATTCTGAACCATATTACGTGGTGAACCTATAAATGTTGAGGGTAAAATGACAATCTTTCCAACTCTAAGATCGCTTTCTTCTCCTTTTTTCTCCAAGTAATGTATCAGACCCTGATACGTCTCACATCTGAGTTTCTTTTGATTATTTCTAATAAAAGTTGTGCGATCTCTCTCTACTTTGACATAATTGTCGACTATCCATTATTGAAATAATTTACGACCTTTAAGAATCGGATTGAATGTAATTCTAATTGCAATTAAATTCTTCACGTATGCCGATCGAGAAATTCTTTTGTTCTTATTGAAACGTGTATCTTCACTGTCATATCCACCTAGTCCAGATGGATAAAATAATGGATAAATCCACGGTTCAATATACTTATCCATAGAGCTGATAAATGTCAATTTTTTATCTTCTCGGTCAACTATGGTCACGTAAGATTCAGGGATTTCTCCATCCGCAGTAGTTGAGAAAACCGCAGCTACGTCATTCGTTCTTTAGGGATTGTATCGATGTTTATCCGTATTTTTTTTTGCCATTGAAAATCATTTTTATCTCTGGCATCGGCGTTCCAGATTGGGCACATCTCTCTTCCTCCATCTCTATTACTTCTTTCATCATGTAATACGCACTGACGAATTTATTATTTTTACGAATAACTTTGTCAAGTATATCCAAAATCGAATTATTCAACTCGTTCATTGCCGATATCCGACAACGGTTGGCTGCATCAGCATCTACCATGAACAGTTGTCCGTAGCTAAGTACCCCATTTTCCCCTTCTGGATACAATGTTGTATTCATTTGATAATAAATTTGCCCTTGGATCATGAAACAATAAGGACCTGGTCTTCTACTTTCAAAATTCGTTAAATTAGCATTAAAAGAGGCGAATGATACAGCATTGTTATAACTTCTAATATGCTTGAAAAAATTGTTTGAATTCGCATTTTTTATATCGAACAATTCTCTAAATTCCTCAGGGTAATCAGAGAAGGAGGCCGTTATTATATCACCGTGACTGCAACAATCATTGAATGAATCTTTCCCATTGGTAGTTACTCGTTCCCCAGCGAAGTGTTTCGCATTACAATGCCGACATGATACATCCATTGGCCCGAGATAGTTTTCAGCCACTCCATCATTAATACTCCTGTTATTGTCATCAAAACAATATTTTGTCCTCATACGGTAAATTCCTTTCTTCCTACTCAAAATTTTTACCCCCCTATCTCTCTCATAATATCTTTTTTGTTTTCGTGCATTTTTTTCCATCTGGTCTATTATTGCATTTTGCAGAGCACTTGCTTCTTTGCACTTACGTTCACGACACGCTCTCTGTCTTTCAACAGCTCTTTCACGCTTCAATTCCGTTTTTTCGATCTCCAATATACGTTTTTTTGCTCTACAATGCTTTTGTCGTTGAGCAACTGTTGCAGCCAATTTTTTATTTTCAATATTAGCTTCAGAAGTGCTCCCTACATCATTGATTTCTGAATTTCGATCCATCTTATTCGTTACTTTTTTTTCTTCTATAATTGTTTCATTGCGTTTGCATCCACGGCATTGTTTCTGTCTCTCATTAACTGCTTTCCCTTCTATAATATGGTTTTTCATTTCCAACGCCTGTTTCTACTCTTTACAACGCCGCTGTCGTTCAACATTCAGTTATACGGATTTCTGCGTTTTAATTTTCGCTGTACCGCTACTATCTCCATGGTTGGTACTATCTGAATTTTCACTCGTCATTATTAATTCTTCTGCTCTAACAGNGCGTTTTAATGTTCGCTGTACCGCTACTATCTCCATGGTTGGTACTATCTGAATTTTCACTCGTCATTATTAATTCTTCTGCTCTAACAGCTGCATTGCGTTTACGCATACGATATTGGCTCGGTCTCTCATTTGCTTTCTCACGCTCTAAATTCTCCTCATGCATTTCCAATGTCCTTTTTTTTCTCTACAACGTCGTTGTCGCTGAGCAACAGTTTTAACTACTTTTTCATTTTTATCTTGGTCTTCAGCATTTCCATCATCATAATTTTCTAAATTTACATTCATCATTGGGAATAATTTTTTCTTTTCTATTCGATCTGACATTATTACTTTTGAATCTCATTAATCTCAAAAATCTTCAATAAACATTCTCATTTCATTTTCATTATCCACTCTCAATGAATCATTTCATCTTTCATAATCTCTCAAATCATATGATTGATAACTAAAATACATTGAAGATTAATCAGAAATCTCCGTACTTTTCTACTTAACTGCAATTCTATCTTTTATCAAATGCGATATGAAAAGGACCTTTTATTGTTGCTAATCAGTTGAAAAAACGGGAATCCTCCTTCAATCCTTCTTCTCATCCACAACAAAATCAAATTTTCAAACGGTTCGACGGCAAACCCCTTTAACCTAAATATCGTTATACAGATACTCAATTGAAATGGAACTCATACTTCATTTTGCTGATAACTTCACTTTTGGAACTGAATGGAATAAATAATATCCGACCTCCTTCAATAACTCATTATATTACATTAAGAGATTGTATGATAATATATGGATATTCTCATGTATTTGGAGGACGTCAGCTCTCTGGATTATTATATTATGAACATTGAAAAATTAACAATTTTGAAAACGTGATCTGCAGAATTCGGTACATAATGCCACATAACACTCAATCTATCGGCTGGAATGTAAGCCTCATTTTGAAGAGGTCATTGCGATCTCTGAAGTGATAAATATTATGTTCCTACCGGTCAAGTTTAAAGCCACGAAAACGAATTTCAGAAAAAATTTGAAACTTCAGGTTTTCTCTTGAACTATCACAACTTTATGATAAATGGTAGTAATCAGATAATTCAGACATGAAATTGAAGCTTAATTAATATTCTTTCAAATAAGTACACGATATGTTCTCTAAATGAAAGAAAAGAATGACATCTCTGTTGATTAACATCAAAAAATTAAAAATTTCGTAAACGTGACATGCAAATTTTGACCCTTAATCCCTCATAATATTCAATCGATCAGATGGGATGAAAGATTTCAGGTCTCATTTTGAAGAGCTCATCGCGATCTTTGGAGTGATACATCATATGTTCTCATCGGTCAAGTTCAAAGCCACGAAAACTAATGAAGACTGCGAATTTTAGAGTGTGACGTCGGGTTCAAAATGGAAATGATCTTCAATAACGCAATGGAAATTCCATCGATGCGAATTCAAGATACCTCATTTTGAAGGTCGGAACACACTCTTCAAAATTATATATGAATATCGTCGTTTATTACCACTCATTATGTAAGAAATGCCCACGAAACTTGATTTTTTTAAGAAAAAAAAAAATATGAAACTTCAAGTTTCTCTTGAAACTATATCATAACTTTATGATAAATGTTAGTAATCAGATAATTCAGGCATGAAATTGAAGCTTAACTAATATTCTTTCAAATAAGTATACAATATGTTCCTTAAATGGAAAAAAAGAATGGCATCTCTCTTGATTTAAGATGAAAAAATTGAAAATTTTAAAAACGTGACATGCAAAATTCGACACTCAATCCCTCACAACTTGATATCCAGCGGATGGAATAAAAAAATTCAGGCCTCATTTCGAAGATCTCATTGTGATCTTCAAATTGGTACATGATATATCCCAAGTCAGGTTAAAAGCCTTGATATCTGATGAAGAATGCGAATTTTAGAGTGTGACATCGCTTTAAAAATGGATACGATCCTCAATAACTCGATGGAAACTCCATCGAAGCGAATTTAAAATATCTCATTTTGAAGGCCAAAAAATTCCCTTCAAAATGATATATGGATATTCCCGTTCATATACCCTTATACTATGAAAAAATTAATCCAAAGTTGAATTTTATGAAAAAACATAAAACTTCAATTTTCGTCTAAACCTCTCATAACGTAATGAAAAATGTATAGAATCTAATGAATCAGCTGTCAATTTGTAGCTTTCGAATGAGTATACCATATATATGCCTTGTCGACCGGGAAGAAGAGAATTATCATGGAAACCATAGGAAAAATCTTGGTTACGGACACGGATCGTTCTAAAGGGGAAAATGACCTGATCAATGACCTAATCAAACTGGTAATTTTCGGCTATACGTTCATTGTACCAAGTTAAGAATTTTTCTCGATCCTGCACATTCATCGTATCTGCGCCATAATATTTTCTCTGAGGTATAGGCCCAACGTATTCTTGATTCTCTCGTTTATTGAAAAAATGTGGGGAATAGCCTTTTGCAATATCTCCTAAACCAAAGGCCTTCGGTAAACTGGCTAAAGCCATATGGAAATAATTCAAACTATCTATAAACTTATTATCCCCAAAATCCATCAAAATTATATTTGTGCCGTTAATAATTGCTTTAATTTCACTGTTTATCCGACGCATAACATCCCTCAGAATAAATTGTGAGTCATAACCTTTCGCGTTGTGAGCAATACAGACTACTTTTTTATACGCCTTACCCAGTGATGTAATATAATTCACAAATCCACGCACAGGATCGCCATCGTCAAAAACATGTTCTCGAGGATTACACACACTGCATGGGCTTCCAAGATTCTCCTCAGTTTTCATAATGTCGTCATCGTTCATCTCTGCACATCGGTCACATACAGTCTGGGCAACACAGAGTGTAGGCACGTGTATGTTGACGTCATCAGTCCCTTCCATCTTATCGTCTTGTCGTGTTTCAAAGTCGTAAAAAACAAACGCCACACGTTTCACCGTTGTTTTCTTCTTAAATTTCAATGTAGGCATGTAACACAGGTGAGATGCGGCTTCATGCTTCTGGCAGACAGAGCAGTAATATTTATTGCACTGGTGTTTCTGAGCATTCCAATGATCAATTTTCGTATTGCAATTTTTACACAATTTTATGTTTCCACATACTGTTGGTTTTATCCCTCCAAAAGAGCCTGCTTTCTTATGGTTTTCGAAACACAATCGACCGTGGAATTCTCGATTACAGTCATCACACACTATTTTATCCACACTTGTAGTGTCACATGGTGGATTTTTTAGACACCTGTCACAAGTTTTATCACAAACATGCCCTTGAGCGCAGTAGGGCATATTACAATGTTCGCAATAATACTTGCAGCCGAAGAATGAAGGTAAATTTTGAATTGGCTCATAGTGTTTCTCTTCCGGATAATAGACAATGGGGAGAGTATATTGTGTAGGTATATTCCTGCTGGTTACTTCAGGCGTGCCATCGTAGAGTACCGGGCGATCTTTGCCATTCCTTTTGAGAGGATAAACCTTGATAATGCACCCCTCACGTGCCAAATATCTTTGATATTGTATAATTTCCTCTAAACCACAGCCATCGGCAGGTACAACGACCCCTGCCTCGCGGGTCAGTTGCTCGGCTTCCTCACGCTGCATTTTACCCTTGGATTGTCGAATGGATTGCCACATCTCGTGTATTTCGCCCTTGTCAGCTCTGGCCTTCAATTTCTTTGCGTATACTCTGGCCACAACAAGTGATCGGGCTAAACACAAGCCATCTTCATTTGAAATTTGAAGAACACATTTTCTACTCAGTCCTCTTTTCATTCCCTTTTCAAAAAAGTCTCCTTGTCCTGCAGGGGCTTCAGCCACATGGAGTTTTATCCAAAATGTGTCCGCACAGTCGAAACCATTGGCGCTCTGTGCAATAGAGCTCACAAGATTCCACAAATCTTGAAACTCGTATCCATTAATCGCACGTGGGCTTATCCATGCGTTGTCTCTTTGCATATTTGCAAAATTGAATGTGACGCACATTCGATTCATTCCGCGGCCACCGGCTTCTATGATATTATTGTAGACATCTCGAAAAGCTTCTTCCACCCACTCGGTCGGATTGCGACCTTCAGGCACAGGGTTAATTCTAAACTCCATCACATGTGTGTCGAGTTTGAAACGAGGGAGCCTCTGGCGTGACCTTCGTATTGTTCTCAGAGCTGACGGTGGGTCCTCTTCATTTCGGCCAAATTGAGCATCTGAAATTGAATTTATTTTCAATGGTAAGAATATTTTTAGAAAAAAATATTCATCATTATTAACATATAATGCGATACTCACCATTGTGTTGATCTAGTAAATCTAGATTGAAGTCTTCAATGGCTTTGAGCGCCTCAGGATCATTGATCACTTTTTTACCACCACCATATTGAACATCAAAAAACTCGGGGCTAAAACTCTCGAATAAATCCACTTCAAAATTATCTTCAATTTCAAAATCACTCAATAAGTCCAGATTAAAATTATTTATCCAATCAAAATCGCACTCCAGAGGTGGGGTATTTCCTCTAGAAGCACCACTAGGCCCTGGTAAATCGTTTGGGTCCGTCATTCCGAACACCTTTTAGGAAACTGTGGCTAAGTGAAAAAAAATCAGCCTATATTGGAAAAAGTTAGTGCCCTACTATTGGCCATAGGGGGGACAAGTGTGTATCTCCAGTATTTTACCTGTTCACGCCTACGCGTCTTGTCCTTGACCAATGAGGTAATAGCCTCCCTTAGCAGGTCAAACGCTTGGGCCTTACGACACCCCCCTGCCGTTTTGAAATACATACTACTTTTTGAATATCTTATACAAGTGTATAAAATGACGAGTTTTTTACAATGCTTAATCAGACGGCAACATGGATACAAGGTGGAAACATCCCTTCACTGCCATGATTTGTGGACCCACAGGTTGTGGGAAAACATTTTTTGTTAAAAGATTTTTGAAAGAAATTAAAGAAATGTGTGATACACCGATTGAAAAAGTGATTTTCTATTATGCTGAGTGGCAGAATGGATATTCGGATTATGACAAAAATTTTGTCGAATTTCGAGAGGGTTTACCAAGATCCGGAGATTTTGATGATAATAAACCAAAATTGGTTGTTGTGGACGACTTGATGCGTGAATCATCGAATGGTGCAATAGTCGACTTATTCACAAAAGGCAGTCATCACAAAAATCTCAGTGTTATGTTTATATCTCAAAATTTATTCCACCAAGGAAAAGGACAGCGAGATATTTCATTGAATACAAATTATATTGTCGTATTCAAAAATCCTCGAGATCGTGCACAAATTGCCCATTTGGCTCGTCAGATATATCCTGAGGATCCAAAATTTTTACAAGAGGCATATTTCGATGCGACATCGCAGGCTCATGGATATTTGCTGCTTGATTTTAAAACAGTCGACTCCTGAAAACTGCAGATTCCGTACTAGTGTATTCCCTAGTGACCCCTATCACTATGTTTATGTTCCACGAAAGGAAAACAATATAAAAGGGGGAGGCTCATTACGTGGTGTGCCAGTCGTTCGTGTGTAATGGCAAGGACAAGTCGCTCTGGAAGCGGCTGTCTTCACAAGTCGCTCGGACAAAAGAATACAGCCTTATTACACGCACTGATCTACGCCCCAGCGAGACTACGACAAGCATTAATACAACACGCCAATAAAGATTTGATTCATTGTATTTGCGAGTGTGCTCTGAATTTATTGCATGGGAATATTCTATTGAAAAATTGTGAAAAATCGAAATTGTGTAAACATAAAAAAATCTTGAGAAAGTTGGCAGACAAAAGGCAGAGTTTATCCAGCAAGAAAAAAATTCTCAATCAGAAAGGCGGCGCATTCCTGCCCATGTTATTGGGGCCTCTCATTAGCGCAATCATTTCAGCTGTTGTATAATCATGGAACATGCACGAAAAATGATACTTGTGCCGGAAGACAGTGTGGAAAAATTGAAGAAAAATTCTACACATGACGTTCATCACGTTCTAACGGAGCTGGCTAAAGAGATTCAACCATCAGCTCAAACCCCTGGCACTAATACAAGTCGATTGGATGCTCAATTATTGGAAATTTTGAAATCAAAAACACCCAAGGATGATCATGAAAAATGGAAATTGTATAATGACGTTTTGAGACGCTATTTATTCTATACTGAACAGAGTAAGTCATCTCCCGTGCAGACGGCGGCTGACCCCGACCCGGAGCCCGATACATGATATGACCCAAAAGCTATTGTAGCGACTATACCTGCGACCTTCCAAAGAAAAGCCTCGGGTATTTTGGAATACATCGATAGAGTAGACACTGGAAGAAAACTCAAGTGGGATGCAAGGGGACAAGTGACTTTGAATGGTCAATCACTTGATGGCGTGAATATTGTCGATTTAATTCAAGATGTGGTCAGAGCCCGTAAAACTTGTCAAGCTAAAGGCTGGCAACATTTTGCCGTGTATCTCCGTAGTATAAATACACCTCGCGAGTTTATGGGTAACCCTAAATTTCATCGTGTACCGCAAATACCCTCTAGTAGGCCCAAAGTACAGCCTGAGATTTCGGAGGACGAAAGCTTTGAAGAGGAGGGGGGTACACCCCGCAGCTCGCTCGTGCACCGTACTCGTCGGAATTTGAAGAGAAGAGTGCGAGTTTTTTCTCCATACGGCAAAAAAGAAAAGAAGACCTCAGGACTTTCATCATGCCTTCAATTTTAGAAGAAGAGAAACTATCGGGGGCCTATTTTCATCCTCCAGAGCCTGTGGCTTATACGGGAGCACGAAATATTCTCACAAAATATAAGAATGAAATTGAAAAAAATAAAATAAAAAAATGGCTAAACGCACAGAATATTTATACTCTCCATAGACCCATCAGACGTAAATTTTCACGGTTACATTATACAGTGACAAACATTGATGATGTATGGGAGGCTGATTTGGTTGAGTTGAGATCACTAAAGACATACAATGATGGGATTTCATATTTACTTGTGGTCATTGACGTTTTAAGCAAGTTTGCCTGGGTTGAACCATTGAGGGACAAGTCGGCACCGCAGGTACGCGAGGGCTTTAAACGTATAATGAGCGGTGGTCGTGTGGCATAACGCTGCAGTTGTAGGCGCTGATGTGAAAAAAAATAAAGGCTGAATCTCGCGACAAGTATTTACGAAAGGTGACCGTTTGATCTGCTGGGACATTTGCATTGTGACGTTTTCAATCAAGATAAATTTTTGATGAACGGTGTAGAGCTACGTGTTCGTCTTATCCGCGCAAAGGATGAATATTGTCTCATGGACGACGCTACACTTAATTATAAAGTAAATTTTGTGGAGGCCTCATTAATTGTTCGACGCGTGAAACTCAGCCCTGGAATATTGATAGCTCACGCTAAAACGCTTGCAAAGGCAACTGCAAAATATCCCTTGACCCGTGTTGAGGTTAAATCTTTTGTTCTGCATAATGGAATTATGGGAGAGACCATAGATAACGCAATTTTAGGCCAACTGCCTAAAAGAATTATACTTGGATTTGTTGATAATGCCAGTTTCAATGAAGCGAGGAAGAAGAATCCCTTCAACTTCCAAAATTTTGGAATCAACTTTTTATGCCTGAATGTCGATGGACGCCAAGTACCTACGAAACCCCTGCAACCGAGTCTTACCTCTGATGGGTGTCTAGATGTGGAAGCTTTTAATACCTTATTTGCGGGGACTGGAACGCATTTTAGTGACCATGGAAATAACATTTCTCGTCTAGCATATTCCGATACCTTTTGACGGCTTTTGTTTATTCGCCTTTGACCTGACTCCCGATTTATCTGCAAGTTCTGCCGGTTATTGGAATCTCGTAAAGAGTGGGAGTGTTCGTATTGAAGTACGATTCAATAAAGCAACAGAGCAAAATGTAAATTGTCTGTTATATGCTGAATACGATAATTTGTTGGAAATTGACTCAACAAGACAAGTTATTGTCGACTACAGTGGCTGAAAAAGAATACTAAACTATTTAATAGAGGTTCACCACACAATTACGTTAGTTGCGTCCAAACAACCGAGCAGGTGTCACACCATAAACCTTTTCTACCCGGGTCATAAGGCCACGTATATGAATGAAACCAGAAAAGACTCCAAGATATANGCTCAGCGTCTTAAGCGAAATTGCCATGTATATGAATGGAGCCAGAAAAGACTCCAAGATATATCGTCTGATGTTTGTGGCCAGTACTGCATTACTGTGCTTCACTGGTTGTTCAATGATCGGTCTTTACAATCCTTTCATAAACTATTTTCTTCAGACACAAAACGTAACGATCGCATTATTATGAAAATGTTTAAAAAAATTACTCAAAACCGAAATTGTAATCGTAAAAATTTAAGTAAACCTTTTCAGAGCTTATCTGGCAAAGGTATTTTACATTGTAATCAGCGTTCCACTAAAAAAATTATGTACCTTCATTAATTGATCAATAATAATAATAATAATAATAATAATCAATCAATCGTAATAACGATCATCATCCTTTACAATTAAGAAAATTATGTATCCTAGACAATAAGAATAATTTCTGAATAAATAATTCATGTAATCCTATAAATTGAGCGTTATGTACGCATTTCTTATTACCACCACCCACTTTCCACCCGCCACCCCTATTCCACCCACCACCCGCTTACCACTCACTTTCCACCCGCCACTCATTTTCTATCTGGCGGCCATTTTCCACCCACCACCCACCTCCTGTGACCCTCGGACCCCAACTTTGAGGCCCTGCACCCCAGGGGGTCCCCCAGCGCGCCGACGACCTCTTCAAAGGCATGCCGCCGTGGGGGGAGGGGGGAACGTTCACGTACACTTCCCGGAAAAGGGGGGAGGGAGCGTGGGAAATTCGCCAATGATGCCCTCTGACTACTAATTGCCGAAGTGCCGTATGATTCGAGATGGCACTGGCGAAAATTGTTTACTGGGATGCATGCGTATGCATACGTATGAGTACTAGCGGTTCCCCGCGGCCATCCCAAGTGATCTGATGCATATCGTTTTGAAATGGAGGTATCTGAAAAGAAGCCATTTTTTAATCGTTTCAGATACTATTTGGCATCTGCAAAATGTCAACCGAAACGTCTGAAATTCAAACATTGGTTTTTGCAGTTCAGTAACATTCACTTGACATAAACTGAGCCTCATATAATTCACTACAAAACGAATGTATTCACCTGAAAGACATGAATTTTTCACGAGAATAATTATTACCACGGTAATTATCTTCATTTTATGGAAATTTCCTTCAGTGTCTGCAACTAAATTGATTCAATATGAAAAACGATCTCTGCCGCCGAAGATATAATTCTTTGACAGAGCTAAAAAAAATGTTTTCTCTTCGTATACTCTTTCGGGTTTTTACGATTTGTTGCCATCCCACCCCCCAACCCGCTGTACCGCATTCACCGAGAGACGAGGGAAAACCTTGGTCTGAGGGAAAAACCTGCCCAGGTATAGTTGTCCCTTTGACGAGACTACCACTCGGCAGTGAAACTGTGAGATTAGGCGCTTCAAATTTGGACCGCCGACGCCGGGGATCGAACCCGGATCACTGGCATACGAGTCTAGCGCTCTAACCGCACGGCCACTACCGTCGGCACAGAGCTAATTTTTTCTATCAATGAATTCAGATAGTTGCTGAATGTTCGGGCCCAAAGATTTGCAAAGAAGAGTTTCGGAATACAGTGATGGTAGTAATATGGGCGATTCCAGTGAATATCAGCATTAAAAATTCCCGTCAAATTTTTTAAGTTTTTGCTTATTTGTTGTCGAAAAGTATATTCTAAATATAAAAAAATGAGCCTAACCGGAGGCCTATAACTCAATCCTCAATTATTGGCGGAGATATCGAAGATTGTTTTGTTTCCTTCTAAAACGTTTTCTTTCGATTAGAATAACAAGCCACTGTGAACGAAAAGAAAAAAATCAACTCATAGAATTCGTTGGAAATTTTCTCACCGCAAAGAAAAAATATAGTTTTTCACGTATCACAATGCATTTTTACAAGAGAAACAAAAAAAGAATGTTTAAAATGCTCATTTGGGATCGTTCCCCAACCTTTTTATGATTTTTTTTTTTTCATCTAAAAGTTTTGAAAGTTCGTGAAATAGAGCGTAAAACAAAATTTCGTGCTCCAAAAAAATTTGTCTTTCAAGAATATCTAAGAGATATAAAGAATTTTTTTTACGATCATCTTTGTGAAACAAAATGAGATCTACAAAAAAGCTCTTATGAAAACTTCCCCATCTACTTTAGATTCAAAGATATTCATAAATCAATATTGCGTAAAATTTTTTAGACCGTAAATATTCAATTTAAGGGAAGGTTTTTTCGGCCTTGCGGTCATAGAATGATTTCAAATTAAAATCTTTCAATGAAACTCAGTCGATGTTTTGTCCTCAAATCGAAAGCCCTCATCAGGACAAGGCTCGTTGAAACATCGTATTCTATTTCGTATTCTATCGTACGGGGCATGAATTCGGGGAGATTGAGAATGCATCCTCAAGAACTGATTATAGTTTCTGTATGCAACACTAGCCTAGGCAACACAGTCTGACTGAGGTGAACGAAAAGCCACATATATATGGGCCATTCCGCCAAATATCGTAGGCAAATCCGGCGTCAAAATTTTCGATTATTTTTTTATTGTTTCTTTGCATTATTTATGTAGAGAAAACGAGATTTCTCGACCGAGAGAGGTCCCGCACTTCAATTAATGATCCTCCGCAAGCGTTGAAAATTTTTACTCGAAATTCTTCGATCAAATTAAACGTCCAAAATGCTGAGAAAAAAAAATCAAAACAAAGCTTTTGATCGGAAATTTTCTGAATGTTCCGAAAAAGATGTCCATTTTTTACCCCCATCCGTCCTTCATAGTGAAAATCGAAAAATAAAACTTTAAACGTTGATTTTAGCGATTTCGCCACTTTTTTTCAAATATGGCTAACGAAGCATGTTCATGAGTAGATAACAACCAGAAAATCGCAAAACATCATCACCTCATGCGATTCTGCATCTTTAGTATCGTCATTTTTTCTTTTTCCGGATTTGAACTTCAAATTGACCGTATCACTCTCTTTTATACCTGGAATAATTTCCTCCTAGCGTTTCAATTTTATAATTACCAACTGCATGGCTCTGGCGAAATTAAGGTATCTCATGTAATCAATTTTCTTGATTTAACACAGCATCAACATAGCGATAGTGGAGCACAACAAGCGTTCGGTCAATGCACTACATCACAATTGCTGAGGAATTGGATGGGGTAGATGGAGCAGTTGTCCATGGTACTGGAACTCCGTCCAGCCCAATACCCGATACAGGCATTCATTCACGTCAACTTGTTACAATAAAAGAGGCAATAAGAGGTGGTGACACTAGTAGGGTCCAGAATACATCAGATGATTCACTCACCCCAACTACATTGAGTCATGAGAAAGCAGTAAATTCACCTAACGATCAAGTACTATCACTGAGGACAAATCAGCAAGAACTTGCAGAATCTGGAAGCGTTGTGAGTTGCCAGCACTCAGTTTCAGAGAGCTCAACAAATACACCAAACGCTGAAGTTTCCCACGCCGTAGCAGCTGCACGAGAAGATGCAGAAAACGTCCAATTGAACTAGCCGTCACAGGATCAATCTTCAGCATCGCGCACAGTCGAGTAAGCTAATCCAGTGGTTCCAGCAGGTCTCCATCCCGTTCAGCCCATCAATCCTCCCCACGGACTGGACGGTTTGCCTCCCGAGTCACAAATTGGAGCTTCCAGTGCCGCAGCAGCTGCACGAGGAGATATAGCAAACGTCCAATTGAACCAGCTGTTACAGGATCAATCTTCAGTATCCCGGAGAGTCGAGTCAGCTAATCCAGTGGTTCCAGCAGATCTTCAGCCCGTTCAGCTGATCAATCCTCCCCACAAACTGGATGGTCTGCCTCCCGACCAGCGCATTGAGCTCATCTATCCTCCCAACGTACCTCTTCCAGCTGCTTTGCATCCTCCCAATCTTCCCCACATACCTCAACTAGGTGCTTTGCCTCCTTTCCATCCAGGGAATTCTATTTCTCTCTAAATTCTAATTCTCTTAGAATTCTTTAATGCCTAAAGGAGGTTAGGCGGTGTTTGAGGTGAATTTGAGAGTGAATTTCTGTGGTTCCCGGTAGCTTAGTCGGTAAGAGTGCCCGGCGCGTATCTGGGAGACCCGGGTTCGATTCCCGGCTGGGTGAAGCGGAAATTTTTTCTCTCTAAATTCTAATTCTCTTAGAATTTTTACATAAAGAAAAGAAAAAGATTTTACTTAGAAGGTACAATCAGGGCATCAATTACCAGCAGCCATTACGACCGATAAATCCAACACAACTCAATCAGGCACCATACATAGCAGGTGGTAATCAACCAGGTGTGGTAGGTTAGGCGATCTACCCAGCAGCACACAACTTTTATCTTGGTGAACAAAATGGTTACGGGAATAATCCGATGATGGCCCATGTGCCGCCACAAGTACCCACTTGGCAGCAAGGATTCCCCCCTCAAGTAGAACAATTCGGAAATAGAGAAAACGAGCGACCAGGAAGACAAAATCTGAATAGCGCCCGTGGAAACGATGAAGATGGAAATGAAGATCTACAAAGACTGCAAATCCATAAAAACGATAGGTTTGATTGGGTAGAGCAAGAAATCAGACATATATCAAATCCCCAGGGGAAAGCCAGGGAAAGGCCACAATTCCTGAAACTCAAGTCAGGTGAAAGCCTTCGTGCTTTCGAAGTAGCTCCTGACAAGTGGAAAAGATGTGCAATCCACTGTAACAGAGATGATCCGCGCGACTCTTGACAGTGACAATGGGTTTGTAAGGAACGTTACCATCATTCGTCAGGAAGAAAATCAGTCGCTGTTCAAAAAGGCGGCTCCAAGGTATCTCGAAGCATGTAAGGCGGCCTTGGATTCCAAATTTGAACTCTCTGACTCAGATTTCCATAAAAAAATGTCTTATGGCCTGAAAAATGTCAAAGAGAATTGTCGGAATGCGATCCGCAGGCAGAGAAGACGTAATCAGCCATGAACACTTTACTTTATTACTGTTCATTTTTTTATGTCTTTTTCACTTTTTCTTCCCACCGAATCTGTAGGCGAAAAATGACACCGACTGTTCGAAATTGGTGCTTCAAATTGTTGATAACCACAAGTATGAAAAAATGAGATAAAAAAACCTAGCGAATTCGCTAGACAGTTCTATTGGATTTCTATACAACTGTCTATAACTGTTTGTGGCCGTTTCCATTGACATGTTAAATAGGAAATATTCCCTTTAGAAAAATCAATAGAATTTGATTTTTCTCCATAATCTATCCTATTGAAATATATTCTCTAGAATTTTTGCGGCTCGATTTTTTTTTCTCATTTTTTTTCTTCCTGTCAATAAAATCAAATTTTTAAAAATAATAAAATTGAGCCAACGCAATTGTATAGAAATTATCTTAATAGGATGAGTTATGTTGAAGAGACCAATTCTATCGACTTCTTTTATACCATACTTTCTATTGAACATGTCAAAGTTCTATAGAAATTCAATAGAATTTTCTAGCATATTCGCCAGGTTTTCCTATTGAATTTTTCTATGCATGTATAAATTTAATTTGAAAATGATTCCCGATTTATGAATTTTTTAATTAGTCTTTGAAATATGTCATTGTCAAAAAAATCATCAATTCGTTTCTGTCCTATCTTCATTCTTTTGGTTTTTTTTGTGGATGTACACTCATTCCGATTGATATTCATTGCACGTTTTTGAGAATAAAATCGAATTTATGAAATTCATTTCGAAAATTTATTTTCATATTCCCATTCACCCTTCTTGAATCCGTCGCAGAATTTCCATCATTATTTTTGATGAAGGGTTCGTTAGAACTGAATGGACTAACCTGCGGCTGTAAGCGGACCGCGTTTCTCAGCAACAAAAAAAAATTTGACGACTAAGTAAAACTAGTGACAATGCCATTGTTAGTTCTCACTCATTTTATCGACTGAGCAAAAAATCGAGAAACACTAAAAAAATTTTTTTGGTTGCTGAGAAACTCCGCCCGCTTACTGACGGAGTGAATGGTGTGAAAAAAAAGGTAATAGGGGAAATTGAAAAAACCCGAAAATATCGCATGCACAGTCGCGATGAGATCCGGAATGAGATGGTTGGAGCCGAAGAATTTAATGATTATTAACAACATTCATTTGACTCATTTTCGCTTGAATCTCGCCAGACGAATAGACATTCTCAAAATACTTTCCCTTATTTCCATAGCTGTGATAATACATAGCTGCAGAGGAATGATACAAAACGGTGGGTAATAGCGAGACAATAAAAAATCTGATGGATGAAATTTCTCAGCGATTTGGGAACCGTTTCCACAAATTGTTATTCAGTTATGAGGAATTCTTCCTTGACTCACAGCCAACTGATTATTTTTTATTTTGATTATTGCGAAATCTCTAAAAATTATAAGAAAGTCCTATTGTTTCCGAATGGAAGCCTTGCTTCCATTCGAAACGATGCACAATGGTCTGAAACGTGAAAATACGAAGTTTGAGGACCATGTATGTATGTATGCATGGTCAACTTGGTCCACTTGAGGGTCAAGTTTTACAAAAGTGAGCGAATAGACGGCTAAAAAAATTCCAAAAAATTTGAAATTTTGTGTGATGATAGGTATTAATGAGGACTAAGTCATTGCAAAATTTCAGCTGCATCGGTCCAGCCGTTTTCAAGATATCGCCATGTGTTTCTAAATTTTCTTTTGCAAATATCTCAAAAACTACTCAACCGATTCCACTTTTTTTTCAAAATACTCATCTTGATGTCCCCTATTACAATCAATCGAAATATGTATACCCGTTCATACAAAGTTTTCGAGATATTTTTTAAAAATCGATATATCAACTTGAAATTTGACCTAAACTTTCCTCTTGGTACTAAAATGTTTCGTATTGAAAATGGGCTAGATCGGATGGTTAGTTTAGGACATATTCTACTTTGTATCCAAATCTATTTTATTGAATATCTCAAAAACTACGCAGCCGATTTCAATTTCTCTTCTTTCAAAATACTCGCCTTGATGTCTTCTATGTCAATCAATTAAATATGTGCAATGATTTATAAAAATTTTTCGAGAAATTCAAATTTTCTCATTTTTTTGCTCAATGTCCGTGTTTGCACTCTAACTTAAAAAATAAATTCTAATATTAACTTGAAATTTGGCATGGAGTTTCCTCTTTTTTTAAAAATATTTGTCTCTTCTATCGAGACGAACCAGAATATTCGAACCCGTCCATGGAAGATAGTCCTGTTTTCCTGATTTTTCATCGAAATCCTTTCAAGCACCTTAACTTCCGCGAAAATGTAAATATCCACTTGAAATTCGAACAGAATTTTCCTGTAATGGTAGAAGAGGGTCTTATCGGCAAATATTAATTGTATAATAAGCACAAAAAATCACACAGTTTTGGAGAATGTCTTTTAAGGTTGGAAAGAATATTTGAATATTGTACTTTCATCGCCTTTTTAAAGAGCGTAATGACTAATGACAGTTTCTTCGTTTTTAACGGTCATGTGTAAAGTTGTCGATGTTTTTTTTTTGTTTTAGATGAAAATTTTCCGTGTCGATTACAACAAAATTGTTATTTTCGAAATTGGAATTGCTAAAGATCCATTCGCAAGCTTACTATCAATGAAATTGGTAGCAATGGAGAAAAGCAAGGGAGTCATCGCACAAAGTGTAGCTGCCTGATGGCTTCTGCCAAAAAGGCTCGAACCCCTGCTTGTACTTTAGAAACCGTTATGGGGAAGTTTTCAACTTTCCTTTAAATTTTGTCTTCAATTACAGACTGAAAATAATATTTGAATATTGCCTCTCATATATTTGACTACTTTTGTTTTGCTCTAAAATAAGATTAAATCAAGAAAATCATTGCAAAGAAAAATTAGAATTGAAAAGAAAATAAAAATTGAAATTATTATATCATCTTTTCCAAGGTAAATGAGAAATTCTATTAGGGATTTCATTCCAAATTCAATTTACACTCGCAACATTAAAAATTCAAACGTAACTATTATAATAATATTCATTAAAATTTGGAAAATTCCTGAATCTATTCAAATGGTGTTGAAAACTTCAGGATTTACTTATTTTTTTTGTAATTCGGAAAATCTCAAATTTTCTCGTAATTCTCAAGATAGCGGAAAAGTTTGTCGAAGTCTTTCAGAAAAGCGCGGTATTTCCTCAAATGTTTTCAGGAGAGTGGGGGCCGGAATCACTTCGAATATGAAAATCAATCCGTGTATATTTCGGAAATTCACAAAGCTTTTAGAACTCTAGTTCGTCAGAAAATCTCCAATTTTCCCGGGAAGTTCTGGACATCTCCAGAAGTTACTTGCTGCACAATGCAAGACCGTCTTCTCTCCTAGGGTTTTTAAGAGATTACCTGGATTTTATTGATTTTTCACGAACCAAACACCTACTATCTGAAAATTTTCTAATCACAATCTCCAATCTCCAAGCCGAAGGTGAGGTCCTTCATCACACTTTATCACAAATCAGAAAGTACTTTTTTTCATGTGTATCGTAGGATATTTCATGACTTTTGCACGCGAAGCGTACAAAAAAATCCCCTTTTTTTCACTTGTATCATAAATAACCATCTCAAACGTCTTCAATTATTTCTGTGGACCGAGATTTTTTCACATGTAATACCACGAGAGCTTCAAAATGATTGGGTATTTCCCGAACGATTCACAAACGAAGGAGTTCAGTTTTTTAAGTTAAAAAATCACGAGTGCGAAGCATGCGTGATTTTTCCTGAAAAGCTTGGCGACTTAGTTTGTGTGCAGTGAACCTTGAGGGAAATACCCGAATAATTTTGAAGCTCGAATGCTATTCAGGAGATTATGTTGTCTCTCAGAATTTTGACCAAAAGAATCGTTCGCAGGAATTCTTCGTTACTACGAGCAACTGAGCACAATAGAAAATTATCGAAAAATCATTACTGGAAAACCTTGTAGGCGATATAGAAGAACGTCGAATGCGACGATTCTATTGGTTGAAATTCTGAGGGAAAAAATAATCAAAGAAAAATTGCGAATTTTCTCAAATTTTTACAAGGAACTCGTGTTTTTCTCAATTTTCTAGCAACCCTGAACATTTCTTCCATTTTTATAAGAAAACGAAGAGCACTTACAAAAATTCCTAATATTCCCCTCCCCAGACGATCGGAAGTCTCCCCCGTGTGTGTACTAGACTAGCTACTGACCTGGAATGAAAAACGTGCTTGTCCACGTAAAAAAACAAATCATGTTTTTTCTTTATCATTCTAAAATATTCTAAAATGTTTTCGCAATAGCAAGGTAATTCTATCGGCAACTATGCTAACATCTATACTTGCATTATTGCAGGAACTTTTGCCGCAATTGAGATATAGTTCTATTAGCAATTCTGCTGACAATAATATCTGCATATTTACAGCAACTTTGTCCGCAATTGGGAGGTAATCCAATTAGCAATTCTGCTGACAACAATATCTGCATATTTACGGCAACTTTTTCCGCAATTGAAAGTTAGTTCTATCAGCAATTCTGCTGACAATAATATCTGCATATTTACGGCAACTTTTTCCGCAATTGAGAGGCAGGGTTGGGCAAGTAAATTACCTTAGGTAAATTACATGGTTTTTGACCGGTCATAAAGTAGGTAAATTACCCGGGCGAGTTGTCGGCTTTTTGACCTGTCAAAAACCTATGTGGCGCCATCTATTAGCACCTTGGAGAACCGGGAGATTTTTACCGAGAATACCGCCTGTCAAAGTTACAAGGGTCAAAATTCGAAAAAATCATACTCACTGAGGTTATACCTCGCGAGGGTCAATCCTCGCAAAGGTCATACCTCGCAAGGGTCAAACGTGACAATCATAACTTGCGAGGGGCAAAAGTCACAATCATAACTTGCGAGCGTCAAATGATCATAAGCAACAACAAAGACCAAACGGAATAGTTTCAGATTATTTTTTCTTAATTCATGATCATTCCACCAAGCAGGAAAATCACAAAGGATTAAGAAACAATCACAAAGTAGGTAAATCATAAGGGTCAATCAGGATAACTAGGCCGTGACCTAGTGACTTGTTTGACCCTTGTGAACCTACTTGCTTTTTTTGTTAAAACTTCATGACCGTTGGAGCCTTGTAATTGTACCGCCTGGCGTCCCCCGTTGACCCTCTTATTAGTTTCACCCTCCAGATTGAAGGATTGCTTCCGTTGTTTGACCCTTGCGACGTTTAACCCTAAGAAGGCATAACCCTTGCGATGTTTAACCTTCGCGAGGATAACCCTCGTGATCGTTTGATCTTAACGATTTCCGGCCGATATGTCTCTCACTTTTGACCCTTGTGACTTTTTAGCTTAGCTTCCTTGTAAAGAGTTTTCTGACACTTTTTGACATTTTTGACGCCCCAGAGGTAAATTACCGGTATTTGACAATGTCACGTCATAAACTTCCATCTGCGAGATATGCCCAACCCTG
>NW_021680476.1:69204-69812 GCF_001412515.2 Diachasma alloeum
CCCTCTTTCATCCCTTAATCTTTGTAACAAAAAAATTAAAATCGCCATGAAAGTCAGGGGCCATTAAGAAAAGTAATTTTTTCGCGGCGCACACTGACGATTCACCATTCGCCCGGTAATTAAAAAATCACCTCTCCCCTCCTAATTGAGATTAAGGGATGAACTGTCTCTTATACACATCTAGATGTGTATAAGAGACAGTTCATCCCTTAATCTCAATTAGGAAGGGAGAGGTGAATTTTTAATTACCGGGAGTCACTGTGCGCCGCAAAACAATTATTTTTCTTACTGGCCCCTGACTTTCATGGCGATTTTAATATTTTTGTTACAAAGATTAAGGGATGAGCCGTCTCTTATACACATCTAGATGTGTATAAGAGACAGTTCATCCCTTAATCTCAATTAGGAAGGGAGAGGTGAATTTTTAATTACCGGGAGTCACTGTGCGCCGAGAAGAAAATTATTTTTCTCACTGACCCATGATTTTTGTCGTAGTTCGTATTTTTTTGCTAGAGAGATTAAGGGATGCAACGGCGATCGATAGATGGGGAATTTAATTGTCTGTCGAACTGTCCTTTTTTCATCCCTTAATCTCAATTAGGAGGGGA
>NW_021680476.1:70038-70230 GCF_001412515.2 Diachasma alloeum
TTTTTTCATTCCTTAATCTCAATTAGGAGGGGAGAGGTGAATTTTTAATTACCGGGAGTCACTGTGCGCCGCAAAACAATCATTTTACTCACTGGCCCATGATTTTTATGGCAGTTCAAATTTTTTTGTTACAGAGATTAAGGAGTGAAAGAGAGTTAGTTGATGGGGAATTTAATTCTCCGTCGAATTGCC
>NW_021680476.1:70440-70539 GCF_001412515.2 Diachasma alloeum
TTTTTCATCCCTTAATCTCAATAAGGAGGGGAGAGGTGAATTTTTAATTCACGGGCGAATGGTGAAAACTCAGTGTGCGCCGCGAAAGAATTATTTTTC
>NW_021680476.1:70821-71016 GCF_001412515.2 Diachasma alloeum
CGGGCGAATGGTGAAAAGTCAGTGTGCGCTGCAAAAGAATTATTTTTCTCACTGGCCCCTGAGTTTCTTGGCAGTTTATATTTGTTTGTTAGAAAGATTAAAGGATGAAAGAGGGTTCATTAATGGAGAATTTAATTCTCCTTCGAACTGTCTTTTTTTCATCCCTTAATCTGAATTAGGAGGGGAGAGGTGAAT
>NW_021680476.1:77554-88508 GCF_001412515.2 Diachasma alloeum
GAGAGAGAGAGAGAGAGAGAGAGAGAGAGAGAGAGAGAGAGAAGAAAAATAGTAGAGTGGGGATGGACGCACAAATGCTCTCATTACCGTTCCCCATCCGTGTGTGCGTGATGAGTAATGCTTGGCAAAAATGAATTTATACAAAATGAGTGGATAATTGGGAATTAATTAATTACAATTAATTCACATTTTTGAATCGATCAAATGAAGATGAGAAGGGAAAAATTTTAGAACATAATGGATTACAATTAATTCACAATTTTGGATCGATTAAATGAAGATGAGAAGGAAAATTTTAGAATATAATTAATTACAGCTGATCACACACTCCAGGAGGTCTGCAAGTACCTAACAGGCAATTTCAATATTGATGAAAATCACAAGGATGGGAAAATCATTCTGAAAATTCGGGAGGATAGAATTTATGTGAAATGCGAGAACGGGTTTGAATATTTCTCAGGTGAGAATTATCGAAATACGTGTAGGTGATGAAATCAAATACAAACAAACGATCGTGAGTGCACATGTGCTTGTAGGCCGGCATACAACGCATAATAATTAAAAATAATTTGCACTAGAAAATCTTGAATTGAAATACATCCAAAATGAAATACTATTTACAAAATTCATTTTATAAATTATTAAGACTCTGAAGAGTCAGTTAGCAAGTGTGTACTCGCGGTCAGTATTGCATGAACTAATTGACTAGCGTGAGCATGGGAGAAATGTTGCATTCTTGTTTCAAACATGTTCATCCGTCCTGGGAGTAACTATGCTCGCACTCGGTATACTAGTCTCAGGGCATGGGCCTTGGAAATTCAAAAACTTATAAATTTTATGACACTAACCTAAAAACTTGTGTATTATTTAGAGGAAAGGATGTTCACTACTCAACAATGGAAACGAGTTGTTGAGTGGTATGACGAGATGATGCTCAACAGTGAAGAGCCAGTGCCTCCGAGGACCCTACCAGAGCAAGCAACTGTTGCCTTGGTACACAAAAGAGACGACGAGGAAGACCAGTCTGGGGGGTCGAATCAAGATGAGAGAGTTGAAGATGCGGGAAATAAAGATGAGGGCCACCATGAAAATGAGAAACCGAGAGGGATGAAGATGAGTAGTAGCACGGCAACAGTTGGACCCCTGGGGAAAACAATCAAACAAAAACCGCTGATAACGAGCAATGTTGAGACAACTCTCAACATGAAAATCATTCCTCATGTCAACGCACCTGGCGGTGGAGAACCCACACAGGGAATATCTAGCTTCGAGGAGATTGTGACAGAGCGACTCGATAAACAAGATAATAGAATGAATGATTTAATGAGTACTCTGAAGAAATTTTGTGAAGTTGCGAGCAAGTCAACTGAGCAAATGGTTGAGCTGATAAAAACAATTAGACTTGAGGATAAGAGAGACAGAGACGAATTTAAAGAAACATTAACTAAAATGCCTGACGGTTACAACAGACAGATTAAAATTTTAAATAGAACTGTAGAGACTCTGGAGGAGATTTGCGAGAATAATGATGCACGACAGGCTTCAGACGAGAACATTACTGACAATAAAAGACCGGTATCGGGGGGTGGTTCTCGTAGTGAACAAGAAATCAGGAAGGTAATTAAAGAATATTTTGAGGAATTTTCAAAGGACGATACAAATACAATCACCGGTAACGGAGTTGATCAACTAGCGCAGGGCATTAAAAACAGTGTGGTTTGAATAAATTCAGATAGAATTGAAATTTAGAGAGAAAAAATTCCGATTCACCCAGCCGGGATTCGAACCCGGGTATCCCAGTTACGCGCCGGGCACTCTTATCGACTAAGCTACCGGGAACCACGGAAATTCTCACTCCACATTCAACTCAGCACGCCGCCTAACCACCTTTAGGCATTAAAAAAATTCAAATAGAATTGAAATTTAGAGAAAAAATTAGAATTAGAGACGATGTGAAAAGAAATTACAAATTAACGGAAAAAATGAAATTTGAGTATTTTTATGACTTTCTTGAATTTGAATTACGTACAAAAGAATTACTTCACATTATTGATCTAACAGTAGAGTCAGTAGGGACAACAGATGCTAGAACACTTGAAAAATTAAAATTTGAAGTCAGAGAGATCATGATAAACAGGTTGAATGATTATTATAACGAAAAAGTTTCAAATCTGCAGGATCCAGTCAAAATCTTAGAAACACTGACAGAATTAAAAAGATGTGAGGTTAATGTTCCACCCCGTACACTGAGAAAACAACTAAACAACATGATATTCGTTGCTGGGAAAATGACCGCGTTAGAGTTTATTGAACTTTTTGAACAGAAGATTAGATTGCACGAAAATTCCCCTAATACCGATAAATTGTCGGAAGCAGAGAAGCGTGAAGCATTTTATAATGCTGTCGCAGCATCAGTACCTAGTATCCAGAATATTGAGTTCTTGGCTCAGAGGGACACAAAAAAGAGCCTCTCTTTCGCCAATTTGAAGGACATCCTAAAAGATAACGAGGCAAGTCAAAATCAGGCAGCTGGCGATACTAAAAATATAAGAGCCGCGAACCTTGCTACAGATGGCACCAGATGCTATCAGTGTGGCTCTAACGGTCACATTGGTCGTTTTTGTCCAAACCCTGGAAAAGAACCTCTCTGTTACGGTTGCAATAAATTCGATAATCACATTGCAAGAGACTGTCCGAAATCATCTCGTGACAAGTCAAATAACAATTCAGCACACAGAGTTCAAAATTACTCAGGGAGATATTCTTGAGGGTCACATACCGGGCAATTAAAACGAGGTTTCAAGAGAGCAAAAGGTGAAGATGGGAATTCAGCAAACTCGAAAAGAGGAAGATTTGAGCCTCGCAGAGGCAGAGGACAAGAAGGATTCAATTCTCACAACAACTACAAAAGAAACTATTCCAATGGGAATCAAAACAGGTTCAACAAATCTTCAAGACAAAACAATCGAGACAAATCAACCGACGGAAATAACTCGAAGAATGGTGAGTCCAATTTCAATGATAAATTTTGTAAACATAATAATTTTTGTAGTACCAATATTGAAATAATGTTTGCTGATCTAAAACGAATGAACCGTGGTGAATACATAACTGAATTCCTTGCGGATTCTGGGGCGACCGAGCATTTGACCAATTCCAGGATTATTTTCAAGACGTTTGATGAAACAGATAAAGGGGTAATAAAATGTGCAAATAAAGATGAGTCAGCGGACTTGAAAACGGAGGGAGTGGGAAAAGTCGAGATCAAATTAGCTATTGGTGGGATACTAGAGATAGATACCGTGATTTTCGCAGAAGCTCTAAAGGCAAACTTGTTGTCACTCCGTAAGTTCGCAGAAATGGGTCTCGCTATTTATCTAGATAACGAAAAGATTGATATTTTCGATCCTAAATCTAATGAATCGTTTATCTCAGGTGTTTATCAACGTCCGTACTGGATAATAGATCTGGAAATCCACAAATCCGGGTCAGGCTTAGATAGTTCATCAAAAATAACCAATAGACGAGTGATAGCAAACTTGGCCGAAAATGATTCTGAAATGAGAGGATGTCTCACGCGAGGCATGGCTGCAAAACGTAATGGGAATTCTGAAGTTGAGGAAACAGACGGTCAATCAGGAAAAACTGGGGAAATAATAGTAGATGCCGAACCGAAAGTAAATTCAAATGAGAAATTAACTGAAGAAGTGAAATTAAATAATGCCGAGAAAATTGATCAGATTAAAGTTCCACATGAGCAATCAAATTATGATTATACAATTTGGGATCGAAAGGTCCATGATCTTGAGGAATTACCACATGAAGAGTCGAATGAGGAGGTTTCACCTTTTCCAAAATTAAATAGGAATTTTCTCAATAACAATAAAGCAATGTTATGGCATGAAAGGTTAGGTCATGCATCAACTGCATATCTTAAGGCTCTACAGTTGAAATTTCCTAACATCAAAGATTTGAGTGATGTAGTCTTTGATGAATCCATTTCGAAGTGTGAAGTGTGTCTAGTTTCGAAATTCAATAAATTACCATTTCCAACTGTTCGAAGACGTGCTACAGCACCGCTGCAAATCATTCACTCGGATGTGATGGGACCAATATCTCCAAGTTCGTATCCTAAGGGATACAGGTTTATTTCGGTATTCATCGATGATTTCTCCCGGGTAGCCATGGTCTATCCAATGAAGGCAAAAAGTGAGACCGGACATTGCCTAGAGATGTTCGTCAGAAGTTGTAGGAACTTACTAGGATATGATGCAAAATTCTGCTACCTTCGCTCAGATCAGGGTACAGAGTTTACTGGGGGATACACTGTGGAAGTGTTGAGGATGTTGGGCGCAGAGTTACAGTTAGCCAGTCCAGATACTCCAGAGCACAACGGCGTGTCTGAGCGCTTCAATCAGACTATCCAGAAGAAAGTTAGGTTCTACATGTACGATGCCAAGTTACCAGAAAATCTATGGGATTTAGCTCTGTCAGCCACTGTGTAACTTATAATCGAACTCCTCACAAGTCTAACGATATGATAACTCCTTTAGAAAGATTTTATCCAAATCACAATTTTAACATCGGACAAATTAAGAGGGTTGGTTGCGTTGCATTTGTCAAAGTACAAAGGAAGACAGGTCCAAAGTTTCGAGCTGTAGGCATACGAACTATTTTTGTCGGGTATACTCCAACGGGTTATTTACTTTTAAGACCCGAAGAGGGCAAATTTT
Organism: Diachasma alloeum; assembly: GCF_001412515.2. Lineage (NCBI taxonomy): Eukaryota > Metazoa > Arthropoda > Insecta > Hymenoptera > Braconidae > Diachasma > Diachasma alloeum. The sequence goes on from NW_021680476.1 coordinate 82,288, forward strand.
ACGAAAGTAGACATGTTCGTTTTGATGAAAAAGTAGTCTATGGAGAAAAATACAAGAAGAATGAAATTAAAAATTTTTCACCTGTAGATGAAGGTATTAATAATGATGAGTGGTTCGTCAAATTTGATGAAGTTGAAAAGGAAGTTGAGAACTTTTCAAAATCGGAGAGAGAGTCCAAGAGAAAACGAGGTAGACCTAGGAAAAATAACTTATCAATTGACTCGAAATCTAAAGAAGAGACGAAGACAAATGACATAAATATTAAGGACTGTAGTTTTTCAAATCTATCAATTGACGAAAATTTGAAGGCAAGTGTAGCTCTAGCATTCGCTGCCAGTTATGAAGTCGAATCAGAGGTAAATCGACTAAATGATGACGTTGGCTATGCACTATTGTCGAGCATTAATTCCGATCCAACTAATTATAAAGACTAATAACCAACTAATATAAAGGGCTTGGAGACTAGCAGTTGATGAAGAGTTGAAGTCGATGGAAAAGAATCACGTGTGGAAACTAGTTGACAGACCTATTAAAATGAGTAACGGTAGGAGGTTGAACATTATTGATTCAAAATGGATTTTCAAACGAAAACTCGAGGCTAACGGACAACTGAGATTCAAGGCTCGTCTGGTAATTCGGGGATTTAAAGACAAAAATGTGTATGAGTTGAGTGAAACTTATGCACCAGTTTCGAGGTTATCTCTGGTTAGGGCAGTGATATCAATAATAAATAAGTATGACTTGGATGTTTGTCAGCTAGACGTTAAAACAGCATTTCTGAACGGTGTTATTGACGAGGAGATCTTCATGGAGATTGCGGATGGAACTCCACATACCTATGAAGAAAGGAAGAGTCTCGTATGTAAATTAGAACGAGCTCTTTATGGTTTACGAATCAGTCCTAAACGATGGAATGTTAAATTCACCGAGATTGCTCTCAGCATGGGACTAGAGAATTCTGATGTGGAACCATGTCTGTTCACATGGAGAGACGAGGACAAATTCTTGTTATTACTTTTGTATGTTGACGATATTTTGTTGGCAAGTAATGATAGGTCGAAGTTGGATGAAGTCAAATCCAAGTTGAGTTCCGAGTTCGAGATGACTATTTTGAGAGAACCAAAAGAGTTTTTGAGTATTACATTAAGACGAGATAGAAACAATCGAAAAATTGAGTGTTTTCCATACCAGCCGGGTGGGTTCCGGCGGTTTCTGTTAGGCGGTGTTTGAGGTGAATTTGAGTGTGAATTTGAGAGTGGTTCCCGGTAGCTTAGTCAGTAAGAGTGCCCGGCGCGTATCTGGGAGACCCGGGTTCGATTCCCGGCTGGGTGAAGCGGAAATTTTTTCTCTCTAAATTCTAATTCTCTTAGAANCCCGGTAGCTTAGTCGGTAAGAGTGCCCGGCGCGTATCTGGGAGACCCGGGTTCGATTCCCGGCTGGGTGAAGCGGAAATTTTTTCTCTCTAAATTCTCATTCTCTTAGAATTAGAATTGAGAATTGTTTCTTGAATTGAATCAAGAAAAATACACTAGAAAAATAATCAAACGATTTGGATTCGAACAAGCGCATCCTCAGAGAACTCCTATGGAAACTCATCAAGTTTCCAATAACAAAAGAAAGAGGAGAGAAAGCGATGCTGACGACGAGATATTGACTAAGACTGAAACGACAGAGAACATTCCTTATCGAGAGGCAATTGGAAGTCTTCTGTATTTGGCTGGTGCCACAAGACCAGACATTTCATATACAGTGAAGGTTTTGAGTGGGCATCAGATTAATCCAACTGATGCTGATTGCGCAATGGTGAATAGAGTATTTTGATACCTTAAGAAGGGTACTATGTCATTGGGCTTGACATATGTTGGTGAAGCAGAAGACATTCAGGGTTATACAGACTCGAGTTTTGCAGATTGCAAAAATTCATTGACGACGTGTGGGTTTGTAATTCAATTGTTTGGGGATTCAATAGTCTGGCGAACTCACAAACAATCATTTGTATCATTGTCTACCTGTCAAGCTGAATACATAGCGATGAGTGAAGCAAGTCAGGAGATGTTGTCAATATACAACTCGTTAAAATTAATACTGATCGAGCCTCCACTTCCTATGACACTATGGTGTGATAATCAGGCTGCTATCATTAATGCAGAGACAAGTGGAGGAAATAAACTGAGACATGTTATTGAAATCAAAGCTCATTTTGTTAAAGAATGTATCAAAAGAGGACTTATAAAAACTAATTGGATTCAATCATCAAACCAACTGGCTGATGTTTTTACAAAACTTCTGTCTTTTATTTTACATAAAAGACTAGTGTAGATGAAATAATGAATGCCAATATGTAAACACTAACAATTGTTTTCTGTTTAATTTAGGAACAAATTGATTACGTAGGCCACACCAATCTAAATGACGAAGCATTACTAAAGAGTTAAATTAAGAAGAGAAATTGAGTATCAGAGATGACGGAGACATGCGGGAGGGAGTGATGGATATATAGAGTGCCTGTCGCCGATCTCTGTTACCGACACAGCGCTGACGGGGCGCCGTGTAGCTTGAGCGCTAGCACGTCTACATGTTCACTTGTTCATGCGCCACGACAAAGTGTGCCACGTAAAATAAAGCATTCCGTATATTCTCGTGATATTGTGTTTTTTTTATTAATCCGATTCTTCCCATAAACCCATCATTACACAACAAAGACGTTTTTTTTTGCAAACTTTTCTCGATAAAAATAATATCGATGTAACATTAATAGGCGAAACGAAACTAAACAGAAATCATAAAATAAAATTCGATAATTACAATCTGATTAGAAATGATAGATCTAATTCAAAGTTTTCAGGTGGAACGGCAATAGTTATCCGGAAAGATATTGAATATAAAATCATTAATTACCCAAACTTGATTAATAATTCGATTTTAGAATACATGATTATTAAAATCGAGACAATAAATTCGAAATCTTTGCTTCTCATTAGTGTTTACGCCACCAATGCCATGAATAGAAAAAATATTTTTCTTGACGAATTGAATATTTTATTCAGAGAGCTCAAATTATACGAAACTAATAACTATTTCCTTATAATGGGAGATTTTAATGCTAGACATAAAGATTACGGGGATTCCAAAAACAATGACAGAGGCCAACACCTTCGCGGTTGGCAGTTGGCTAATGAGCATAGGATGAAACTAAATCTCATCCCCCCTGATAACTTTACTTTTTTAAGTTCTCAATCGTATTTCGATTTAGTTCTAAGTAATTGTAGGCTCTGCATCACAAACCTAGTAAATAACAAAATTCCTACTCATAATTATGACAGTGACCATAATGCTATTGCAGTTCAATTAGAGTTGAATTACTCAATGAGCATCAACATATCATCTGATAGTACTCAATTCTATATGTACAAAAACACCAATTGGAATTTATTTACTGAGTATCTCAAGGATAATTATATAATTAATATTCCTGATAACAAGAAATTGATAATTATATTCAAGAATTCAATGATTCCATTATAGCCGCAATAGAATCACATGTTCCCAAAGCAAATCCCTCGGGGAACATTTATAAATACTCGAATAAAACAATCTTGAAACTACAAAAATCCAAATCAAAAATATTAACTTTATATCACAGATGTTTGACAAGAGATCCAAAGAGACAAAGTACGCAAACTCAACAAGTACTAAATTTACTTAAAATCTGTGAAAAAAATTAAATAATGCTTTCGCTTCTGCAGTTGAGAAATACGGGCAAAATATCCACAAAAAACTAGACTTTCGAGATACTGAGAAGTTTATGCCGACCATAAATAAGATTTTTAGACCGAAATAAAAACAATTGATTAAAGAATTGAGAATTGATACCAATAATGAATCACTAATTCATCAAGCAGGTTGCGAAGTCGATAAATTACCAATAGTCAATAATAATTACATCGTCAGCGATGAACTTGACTTGATTAACACAATTGGAGCATATTACCAAAGGATAAATTCACCCCGTTATCTCAACGAATATACTCGACTGAAGGAATTGATCGATAATAAGATTCGAGATTTTAAAAGAGACTTGAATGGCGATCTGGAAAACAGAGCAACCGTCACTAAATTCAATCAAAACAATAGGGCAATCAAAGCTAAGAATAACCCTAATTATGAGAATTATTTTAAGGATAGTACAGCAATTAAACTCATATTAAAATATCTCCCCAATAAAATCTCGAGTGGGATTGACAGAATCCCACCAATAGTTATTAAACATCTTCCTGAGAGAGTGATAATTGACCTCACCATAATATTTAACAATGCATTGAATAATTATTATTACCCTAATGGATGGAAAACTGCAATTGTCATACCTATCCACAAACCTGGTAAAAACTTGACAGACCCAGCTAGTTACCGGCCAATTAGCATGACTCCTTCATTAAAATCTATGAAACTGTCATCAATAATTCAATAATGACTCATGTGAAAAAAAATAATTTAATTCCAGAATTATTTTACGTGTAGCGTGGAGTATTGACACTCCACACTACACGCAGTGAACAAATTGTTATCTGACACAAATGATCAATTATTTAGCAATAAAATGGTAGGAGCGGTCCTTCTCGACCTTGAAAAGGCGTTTGACTCGGTGTGGTTAAACAGTTTAATATACCTTCTAATGAAAAAATAATTCCCCATCGATTTAATACGGGTGATATGGGACATGACCCACAATAAAAAATTCAGAGGCATCAACCATAACCACTCTCTAAGTTCAACTTTTCAAATAACCGAAGGACTACAACAAGGAACGATCAACTCTCCTTGCTTGTTTTCCCTCTTCACAGCTCACACGATTGACTCGTTCAATCTTAACTCAGATAACAATACATATTCACTTGCATACGCTGACGACACAATAGTCTACGCGTCGGGCCGAAATGGAATTGAAATTGCTGAAATTCTCAATCCCTTAATTAATAAAGTTAATAATAAACTTTACTCAATGTGGAACTTAAAAGTCAATCCGACCAAAAGTGGAGCTATATTATTCCGCAACACCCAAATGAACATGTCGAGAAAACAAATAGCGAGCATAAAAAGTTTCGAAATTACAATAAAAAATGAGGAAAACGATGAAGAAATAATAAAACCTAACAAGAACACAGTTAAATACCTAGGAGTACACCTTGATTATTTAACTCGTGGCTCGAAACATATAGATACTCAAATAGAGAAAGCCAGAAAAAGATATAAATCTTTAGGCTGTCTCTTCCATAATAAGTTTATTAACAAAGAAAATAGAATCATAATAATGACTCCGATAAGTAATTATTATGAANTCTCGGTATAGAATAGAATAGAAAATGTGCGGCTGGTCACTTAAAGCGCCCAGAGTCACCTAAATCATACGATCTTTTGTAACTTCCGCCTTAGTTTCGGTCAGTCACACAGCCGCAGCCCTGTGTTTCTCACTAGGCTAATAAGGCGGGTGACAGTCGCTTGTTGTAAGTCCTCTGGTTCCAGGAAAGCCTGGCCCCAGATTTTATAGCGACGGAGTCCTAATAGGGGGCATTCATATAAAATGTGGATCACGCCCTCCTTATCGCCTCCGCACAGTCTGCAGTCTTCTTGTTCTGCAAGTTTCATCTTGAACAGATGAGTTCTGAGAGCTGTATGACCCGTAAGGAGCCCTACTGCTACCCTCAAATCCCCTCTGTGCAGCTCCAGAAGCTTTCTGGTCCTAACTCTTAGTTACCCTCTCATAAGCAGTTTCGCTGGTCTGCAGGTCGCAACTTTCTCCCAACGCCTGACATGATCCCGCTGGAAATGATCTTTAATAAGAGTTTTTCCCACTGCGAAGGGCATGCCAAGCAGGCCGTGTGAGGGCACCCTTTCTGTACCCTCCTTGGCCAACTTANTCCATCTACAACCAGGTTCCATAGCAGGGGCGAGAGAACTCCCCCCTGCGGACAGCCCTCAGTCGGAANCCGTAAGGAGCCCTACTGCTACCCTCAAATCCCCTCTGTGCAGCTCCAGAAGCTTTCTGGTCCTAACTCTTAGTTACCCTCTCATAAGCAGTTTCGCTGGTCTGCAGGTCGCAACTTTCTCCCAACGCCTGACATGATCCCGCTGGAAATGATCTTTAATAAGAGTTTTTCCCACTGCGAAGGGCATGCCAAGCAGGCCGTGTGAGGGCACCCTTTCTGTACCCTCCTTGGCCA
>NW_021680476.1:88548-89139 GCF_001412515.2 Diachasma alloeum
TTAGCATGTTTTGTGTCCAAGCAATGATAGTCTTGGACACCTGTCGTTCTCTTCCATGGCTTTTTCTATAGCCGGATTCGAAGTGCTATCANGAAATGATCTTTAATAAGAGTTTTTCCCACTGCGAAGGGCATGCCAAGCAGGCCGTGTGAGGGCACCCTTTCTGTACCCTCCTTGGCCAACTTATGCAGATAATCTCTTCATTACCCAGAATACCATGGTGACCTGGTACCCAGGTCACGGTGACCCGGTTGTTTTTACCCAGTGTGTCNTCTGTCAGCCAAGGGCCCGGCCTTGATGTGTCTATCCACCAGCCTCTCCAGGGTCTTCAGGATGAAGGATGTGAGGCTTATAGGACGGAAGTCTTTTGGTTTTATATAACCGGTTTTTCCCGGCTTGGGAATGAATACTATTCTAGTCTCATTCCACACACTAGAGACATGTTTTAGGGCTATACGNTGTATCTCTCGCGTTCAGATACTCTGCACACTTAAGTATGCCCAGCATCTCTGCTTAAAAGACGGTTGAATGATGGCGCAGAGGAAAACTCTCTCCGAAGCCATCTTTCAGACGGTAGATGCCTGCCCCAAA
>NW_021680476.1:89218-90630 GCF_001412515.2 Diachasma alloeum
AATACTATCCTAGTCTCATTCCACACACTAGGGACATGTTTCAGGGCTATACTAGCTCTGAGTATCTTGGTTAGGGGTCCCGTGATAGTCTCTATCCCTTCCTGTAATAGGGCTGGGTAGATCCCGTCTGGTCCCGGTGCCTTGAAGGGTTCAAAGGTTTTGATGGCCCACTTGACCCCCCAGGGCTGCACTACTTTATTTGCCAATGCCCAATCATGGGTTTCGTGGACATCCCTCTGATTTTGCATTGTTTCTTTATCCCTCTCGTGGGCCTGTATGAAGCCTGGAAAGTGGGTGTTCATTAGGAGTTTCAGAGTCTCTCCCATGGTTTCCGTGTGGCTGCCATCTGGTGCCTGTAGGCTCCCTAGATAAGGAGTCTTGTTTGTTTCAAGGATTTTTGCCAGCCTAGAGGTCTCCCATTGACTCTCCACATTGCTTGTGAAAGCCCTCCAGCAGTCCTCTTTGGCTGCCTTTATTGCCTTGTTGTAATCTGCGAGCAAGCCTCTGTAAGTTTTCCATGCGTCTTCCTTACGGGGGCCCGCTCTCATGTTCTTAGCTTTGTTAAAAGCTTTTCTAGCTTTGCCCCTCAGCCCACCGAGCCTCTCTGACCACCAAGGAGTCTCAGTGGGCTGCCCTTTCGGGATAAGCTTGCAGTTTGTCTCGAAGGAGTCCATGATGGCCTGGTTTAGGGCAATCGAAGCCTCCTCCAGCTGCTTTTTGTTGTTAAATCTGAGGATGATATCCCTGAGATTGTCAGATAGACTCTCTCGGTAATTTCCCCAGTTTGTTCGTCTTGGGTTTCTCACCCATTCCGTTTCTTTCACTGTGTGGATGGACATTCTTATGGTTTGATGATCGGACGCTGAGAGGTCCTCTGTGACCTTCCAGTCCCCAATCATGTCTGCCACTCTATCTGTACCCAGAGTGATATCTATGACCTCCTGTTGTCTCCGATCTATGAAGGTAGGTTCTGACCCCCTATTAAGGATATTTAGACCGGCCCCCATTATGAATTTCTGGAGGCTTTCCCCCCTGCCGTTAACGCCGGTGCTCCCCCAAGCTAAATGGTGCGAGTTGGCATCACAACCTAGCAGGAGTTCAAGTTCCCTTTCCTTCACATGGTTGCATAGGTCCTTTACTTTTTTCGAAGGAGGTGGTTCAGCCGAGTCATAGGGCATGTAAACTGACCCTACAACCAAGCTCATTTCCTCGCATTGTCCAAGGCCTAAATCCACTTGTGCCACAGCCAGGTCTCCCTCACTAGCCTTANACCGGCCCCCATTATGAATTTCTGGAGGCTTTCCCCCCTGCCGTTAACGCCGGTGCTCCCCCAAGCTAAATGGTGCGAGTTGGCATCACAACCTAGCAGGAGTTCAAGTCCCCTTTCCTTCACATGGTTGCATAGGTCCTTT
>NW_021680476.1:90847-102698 GCF_001412515.2 Diachasma alloeum
TGGTACCTCTATGTACCCTTTTTCTGACTTTCACCACGGTCTTTCGCAAGCAGCTTGACAGTTACNAACAGCCTGACTAGAGTAGCCGAGGCTGCTTTGCTGTGATGCAAATTTTTTGGTACCTTGTGCACCCGGGTTGCAGCCATAATGATGACTACTTTCCTGGTACCTCTATGTACCCTTCTTCTGACTTTCACCACGGTCTTTCGCAAGCAGCTTGACAGTTGCTTTTTGAATCCCGCAGTGCAGTCTGAAGTTGCAGGCTTTCAGAACAGAGAGAGATCGGTCGTCTATCAGCGCAACGAAGTGGGCACTTTTCGCGTCCCTACTCTCACTGCCCCGAGCGACAACCCACTCTCTGGCCTGCAGTCCTGCATTTTGTTTCTCAAGGAAGCACAGTGCTTCTTGAGCGGTTAGATCTGGGTCTTCCACGTGTAGTACAACCCTGTGCTTCTTGGGAAGCTCCGAGGCTGCGACCACACGTACAGTAAGTCCAGCTATTCTGGTTTCGGGGAAAAGGCTTTTCAGCCAATTTCCCGTTTCCTCATCAGTGCAGCACACCATTGCCACACCTTCTCTTTCCCAGACACCGTTGAAGGTGGGTGCTTTCACCCCGTCAGGTAACGCCAGAATGGCCCTCTTCAGGAGTTTCTTCACCTCCGTTACCTCTTCAGTGCCCAGTTTCTGATCCGGATATGACTCCGGCATAACTGCAAACTTGAATGAGCTCGTAGTGTTCTGAGCATATGTGCCCTGATCCTGCGTTCTCATTCTCTTTTCTTTCGGTCTGACTGAGGGGCTTGGCGTAGTACGCTCTGATGGAAGGCGTTTTATTGCCTTCCTCGTAGCCCCCTCCCCCCTTCCCTCATCGACCTTCGCTGCTGCATCCGTCAAGGTTGCAATCGCCCCCGAGGTTTGATGCAGCTTCGCTCTCTTGCGACGTCTTCTCTCGGCTCCACTCAGTCTGACCCGATTCACATCGGTACCAGACTGGTCAGCCTTGTCAGACTTCGTGTGTTCGCCATCGCTGGCCCCACCCGAAGTTGCTTTTTCAATATTAAGATTTTTTAAATTGGTTTCCATTTTAGTCCCACGAGTACCGCGGTTAAGCGTTTTCACCTGGTGCATTGCCGCGATTGCCCAGGGCTTGGCTTGTCTCGGGTGGGTTACACCCAAGACTACTCTCAGAGGTCGCCCAGGTTTCTGAGAGGCACCGTTAGCGACACAGCTCCCCCTCTGCCACGCATCCTTAGGCACGGTATGGCCGAGGCCATGGCTTACGCCGCTCACACACATGGATTGGGTGGACTCCTCTTAGCGACCGCGGGCAGCGGTAGTCCTTAAGACCTCCACCGCCCGCGACCGAGCCCCCTCACTACGACAAAGTGGGAACCTCGTAGAGGGGGTAAGTGATTATTAAATAAGTACTATTTTCTAAACTATTCATCCCTGTACATACTGTTGTGCCCCTTTTTTTTTACTTTCGGCAATTATATTATTTTTTTTTAGGCAATTATTTCCCTCATATATAGGTCCGGAAAGTCGATGGATAGCATATAGCATCCCGCTTTCCAAGTAATTTATGCCTTAAAAACATCTAAGGTTGACCGGGTAAAATAGCCCAAGTGATAATATAGATGTTCAATATACCGTCGTTTGTACGACCAAACACATTTTTGTCTTTGATTGTCAAAATGGGGTGAGTATTTTTTTTTTTATTTTTGTTCTCACTCCGCACGTATTGAAGTAAATGAAACATTTGCGAGGGGATGAACTTCCCCCCCCCCCACGTTTCGGGGAGGTTGAAATTTCCACAAAGTAAGTGGAGGGGGTTGAGAAATAAGTCCGAGCCCAAATCATGTGTCCAAAAGGGGGTGACTATTTTATTCTTTTTGCTCGGTTCGCACGTTTTGAGGTGAATGTAACATTTGCAAGGGGGTAGAAGCGACCCCTAGATCTATCGGGGAGGTTAAAATTGTCACACAATGAGGGGAGGCGGTTAAGAAATGAGTCCGAGCTCATATCATGTGTCCAAAAGGGGGGTGAGTATTTTTTCTTCGCTTTTTGCTCTCAGTTCGCATGGATTAGGGAAAATTGGACATTTCGAGGGGGTGGAAGCCACCCACGCACTTATTGGGGCGATCAAAATTCCCATAAAGTGAGGGAGGGGGTTGAGGGATGATTGTGGGCCCAAAATATGTGTCCAAAAAAGGGGTGAGTATTTTTTTACAATATTTTGTTCTCACTCCACACCTATTGAGGTGAATGAAACATTTCGAGGGGATGAAAGCCACCCCCGCACTTATCGGGGATGTCAAAATTCACATACAGTGAGGGGAGAGGGTTAAGAAATGAGTCCGAGCCCAAATCATGGGTCCAAAAGGGAGTGGAGTATTTTTTTTGTCAATTTTTTGTGCTCACTCCGCATGGATTGAGGTAAAGGAAAAATTTGTGAGGAAGTGAAAGCCACCCCACACTTAAGGGGGAGGAGGAAATTTGTACACAGTGAGGGGAGGGAGTTGAGAAATGATTCCGAGCCAAAATCAAGTGTCCAAAAGGAGAGTGAGTATTTTTTTCGCTTTTTACTCTCAGTTCGCATGTTTTGAGCTAAATTTAAAATTTTTGAGGGGGGAGAAGCCACCTCTACACCTATCGAGGAGGTTGAAATTTTCACACAATGAGGGGACAGGATTGAGGGACGATTCTGGGCCCAAATCATGTGTCCAAAAGGTGGTGAGTACTTTTTCACAATTTTCTGTTCTCACTCCGCACGTATTGAGGTAGATGAAACATTTGGGAGGGGGTGGAAGCCACATTTGTGGAGAGGTTGAAATTTTTTCACTGTGAGGGGAGGGGGGTGAGAAATGAGTTCGAGCTCAAATCATGAGTCCAAAGAGGGGTGAGTATTTTTTTTTCAGAATTTTTATATGAATCTACACCAATTGAGGTGAATGAAACATTTGTGAGGGGGTAGAAGCCACCCCCACACGTATCGGGGAGGTTAAAATTTTCATAAAGTGAGGGAAGGGGTTGAGAAATGAGCCTGAGCGTAAATCATGTGTCCAAAAGGGGGGTGAGTATTTTTTCTTCGCTTTCTGCTCTCAGTTCGCACGGATTAGGGAAAATTGGACATTTCGAGGGGGTAAAAGTCATCCCCGCACGTATCAGGGACGTCAAAATTCACATATAGTGAGGGAAAATCATGTGTCCAAAAGGCGAGTATTTTTTTTCCTTTTTACTCTCAGTTCGCACGTTTTGAGGTAAATGTAACATTTGCAAGGGGGTTGAAGCTACCCCTTCACCTCCGGGGAGGTTAAAATTTTCACACAATGAGGGGACGGGGTTCAAAAAGGAATCCGAGCTCAAATTCTGTGTCCAAAAGAGAGGTGAGTATTTGTTTTCGCTTTTTCCTCAGTTCGCGTCAGTCTCAATAGCGTCAATATCGCGTCACCCCTGATTCCGAATTTCGTCGATTGGTCCATCGATCGCGGTACCTTCGCGGAGCCTCTGCTACAGTACACTTGAATTCCCCATAAATTAGATTCATATGAACGTGTGCATTCACTCTGCAATGCTTCATTCTTTATTTTACGCCAAATGCTGATAAATATCAAACATAGATAACGTTCCCTCATAAAATAAAAATATTTACCTATTATTTCTCGATTCTCAGCGGAAGAACCTTCTTATATCTTGAATGTTGACATTGAAGGGAAATGAGAGACGATGTGAATAACACGAACGAGTCAAACAAAATTCTATATTATAGTGTATTGTTATCGTCTCTCGTCCTCTGTTTATGTCAACATTGGGATTCCTAGAAGTTCCTTCAGTGATAAATCACGAAAATAAGAGGTAAATTTTGTGTTTTGGGGAGGGAGAGTCAAAAATTATGGCGAATGAAAATTATGGTCAATTTCACAGCGGACGAATACGCTGCACCTTATTTATGGTGCATGCCGGTATGATGCCATCGAGTCAGCGCGAATGTATTGCATTACATACCCGAATCGACAACACCCGAATCCACAAGTATTCCGGGATGTGGACTCTCGCATGCGAGAGAATGTGGTTGTGCCAGCAGGTCACGGTGGGGGACGTCAACTTCGGCTTGACGTCGAGGAAGCAGTCTTGGCGTGTCTGGAGGAAGACCTGACGACAAGCTGTCGGAAGGTGGCAGCAGAATTGGGCTGCCCGAAATCCACGGTGAACCGCATCTTGCGAGAAAATTCTCTCCACCCGTTTCACTACACCAGAGTCCAGGAACTCAAGCCGGAAGATGCAGAGCATCGTCTGCACTACAGTCAAGAGTTTCTTCTGACTTTGCATTATCAGAATGAAAACTTCTTGGCCCAAATCGTGTGGACCGATGAAAGCCTGTTCATGAGAGAGGGGATTTTCAATCAACATAATTTACATAATTATGCTGTTGAAAAGCCTTACGTGGTGAGGGAAAAAATCTTTCAAACACGGTGCAAAGTGAACGTGTGGGGAGGAATAGTAGGTGATCGTGTATTTTTCTCGCAACTTCCGGATTATGTGAATGTAAGTATTTAGTACGCAATAAGGCGTGTCAAATTACAGGCTTATACTTTTTTTCTTGTCCCCGAAAAAGGCTCAGCGTATAAAAAGACATTCACGAAGACGAAATATGTTTGTTAAATCGTCATCTCTCCATATACATGCATTTTTTACATTAAAAAAAAATATTTTTTAATTAAAATGAATAATTCTGGAAATTGGGATTCGCGAGAAGATGGACGGAAGAGTAATGGAAACTAAGGGATGCAAAATTTACTCCACAAGGGGATTGGATCCTTGAACCCACCTGAGCCCTTCCCGCCCGTCCATTCACATGCGTTCATTGAATAAAATATAAAATTGTTCAATGGAAAAAAAAAATTCGAAGTTTGAGATTTCATGAGGGGGTGGAGGTGCGAGGCATGAAAACGGAGGGTTGCAAATTTTACCCGGCAAGGGGAGGGGATCCCAGAATCTGAGCCACCGCCATTCCTCCGCTCGCATGCGGTAAAAAATAAAATTGTTAAATAGAAAATGAAAATTTAGAAAATTGACATTGAAATATGCACATACTACATATCCCACTTCAGACCGATTTTTTAATCATTAAGCCCTTCATTATCTTCCATTTAGATGTTTCTTGAACCCTCTTTAGAAAATCTTACCCGGAATCGAATATTTCATGACTATGTTTAGACTTTAAATTTGATTCATTCTGACCATCTTCTCATACGCCAACACTTTTTGGGGTACGGGTGAGAAAGAAAATCGAGGGTTGAAATTTTGCACACCCTAGTGCAAACGTATAAACATACGACATTTTCCCTGAAAAATATTTTCAATTTTCATTTGTGCTCGTCTCAGGGTCAACAGTACCGCGCATTTATCAGCCAGACGCCTGCGGAATTGGACGATGTACCTGTTGCAGGTGGACCTCGCTGGTTCCAGCAAGATAGAGCATCACCCCACTGTACTCGGGAAGTTACTGCTTACCTGAATCAGCTGTTCCTTAGATGTTGGTTCGGTCGCTATGGCCCGCTCCGTGCAGGTCAGTTACTGACACGGTGAGACTACTCGATAAAAAAAATTAAACCGGAAAATAATGTATTTCCACCCTCATTAGCTCCCCTGATTAGACGCCGCTAGACTTCCTTTGGGGCTATCTGAAGGATCAAGTCTACGAGTTAGAGCCAGAGAGCGCGGAGGACTTAGTGGCGCGACTACATGCAGCCGCAAACGTGGATGCTGAAATGCTCCAGCGTGTTAAGGTGGAAGTCATCAGGAGGATTCATGCCTACGTGGGCTGTAGGAGGAGGCCATTTCCAACCACTGCCAGCATGAAAATCCATCACAATCGGCCCTTTTCAGGGTCAACGAAATTTTTACGTGCCTCAGCAAGAGATTTTGAAGGCAAGAGGACGGGATAACATTTCATATGGGTCGATAGATAAGGGTGATTTCGAAGGGATGATTTGAGCTCAGACTCATTTCACAACCCCCTTGTCTCGTTGTATGAAAATTTAAACCTCTCGAATACGTGCGGGGGTGGAATCTACCCCCTCACAAATGTTTGTCGTTCCTCAACCTTCTCCCTCAACCTCCTCCCCTAACTGCATGGGAATTTGGACCTCCTCGATAAGTGCGGGGGGGCCACCCCCATTTCCAGGGGGACATTTCCAGTCCAATTTTCCCTAATCCGTGCAAAATAAGAGCAAAACGGGAAGAAAACATACTCGCCCTCCTTTTGGAAACATGATTTGAGCTCGGAGACATTTCTTAACCCCCTCCCCTCCTTGTGTGAAAATTTCAACCTCCCCGAAATGTTTCCTTTACCTCAATCCATGCGGAGTGAGCACAAAAAATTGACAAAAAAAATACTCACCCTTTTTTTGAACTCACGATTTGGGCTCGGACTCATTTCTTAACCGTCTCCCCTCACTGTATGTGAATTTTGACATCCCCGATAAGTGCGGGGGTGGCTTTCACCCCAAAAAAAAGTTAGACAGAAAAAAAATGCTAGGATCCAAAAATGAAAGAGGAACTTTCCACTTAATAATGCACCCTCTCTAATAGCCTTCAAGGAAAAAGGTCGGATGCGGGACACCCTGTATAGATCCCGAAAGTTAGAGGAAATAATGTTCACCCCTCGATCGAGTTTTTAGATTTCTGAAAATTAATGCCAATACTAATCCGTTTGTTTTTGTTTATTAGGAAGGAAGATTGAAAAAAGGTAAACTCTCATTCAGTCTATAAATCGTGCTATGGGGGTGTATAAATATCCCTAATTTTTGAGGGAGTAACGCGGGTCAAATTTGTTTGTTTTCCTCTTTTCTTATTTTCACCTTCGAATCAACAAAAAAAGCGATCGTTTTCCGATTTAATCAAAAAAAGTGTACTAACACTATAAAGGGGTGAACAATAACTGATTTTAGGGGTCTACACACCATCATAGCGCGAGTTATGGGTCAAATTTGAGTTTTCAATTTTTTTTTCCATATTATTTCCTAATTTAAGAGGTAAATGATATTCAAATTAATGTGGAAAAAGATATAAAGTTGATGAAGGGGTAAACGTTATTCCCTCAAATTTAGGGGCCAATTTAAAATTTTTATTGGCAGAATTTGTTTGTTGTTGTTCATTAAAAAAAAACGAAGCGTGTAAGTGAAAAATTCTGGTGTACAAACTCCTTAAAAATAGTATATTTCTATACGAGTGCGTTAAAGAGTTTTTTAGCTCCCAGGAGGGTCTTTAGCAAGAGCCGAAGAGAGTGATATAATTCCACGGACCAAAAAATACTTCTACCACGAGTATTGAACAATAGTTTTCATCGCAATGTGTGGGATAGAGGCTTCGCTTCGCTCCGTGTGCTTAACAGGTTACTTTTGGATCCACAATAAATGTCAAAGTTCCGAGATTATCCGATCCATTAGATATGCCAATAAGACTAAGAAACACTAACAAAATCGGATATTCCGTCAGCGAAACTTCGGATCGTCGAAAGCTTTATTATTGTTGCTAATAATGTAACTATTGTGATTCATCATCATTTCGAAAAGTCATCATTTTATTTTTCGTGTATAATGCATGGCATCCCTGCCTTCTAGTAATTTATTTTACAGAAAAAGTAACAATTAGTTCAATGACTGGTTTCGTTCGAATACTGGTTGAACCAGTTCAATACTGTTGAATACTTCTTCTCGGTTCTCCAAAGAAATTCTACCTGAAAAAGCCTGACTTTCATGGGGTCATCCTACGTAAAATGAGCTGTGACAGCATATGAAATCATTTGCAAATCAATATCGTCAATGGTTCTCTCAGAAGAGGTCTGCCAAAAAAAATCTGACTTTCAAGGGCTCATCCTACCTCGCATGAGCTGAGAAATCGAACGAAATCATTTGCAACGCGATATCTCCAATGGTTCTTCCAAAAGAGGTCTGCTGGAAAATACCAGACTTTCAGGGAGTCATTATACGTAAAATGAGCTGAGACAGTGAATGAAATCATTTGCAAAGCGATATCTCTCCAATGGTTCTCCCAAAAAGGGTCTGCCGACAAAAACCACACTTTCAGGAGTTCATCCTACGTACAATGAACTGAGAAAGCGAATAAAATCATTTGCAAAGCGATATCTGTAATGGCCCTTCCAAAGAAGGTCTGCCAGAAAAAGCCTGGCTTCCAGGGGTTCATACCACATAAAATGAAGTGAGAAAGCGAATGGAATCATTTGCAAATCAATACCAGACTGGAAAATACCAGACTTTGAGGGGTTCATCCTACGTAAAATGAACTGGGAAAGCGAACGAAATCATTTGCAAAGCGATATCTCCAATGGTTCTCCCAAAAGAGGTCTGCCGAAAAAAAAACACTTTCAGGGGTTCATCCTACGTACAATGAACTGAGAAAGCAAATGAAATCATTTGTCAATCGATATTTCATATGGTTCTCCCAAAAGAGGTATGCCGGAAAAAAACTGACTTTCAGGGGCCATCGTACGTGAAATGAGCTGAGACAGTATATGAAAACATTTGCAAAACAATATCTTCAATGATTCTCTCAAAAGAGATCTGCCGAAAAAAACCTGACTTCCAGGGGGTGTTGACCCCCTGGAAGTCAGGTTTTTTTCAACCCACATAAAATGAACTGAGAAAGCGAATGAAATCATTTGCAAAACCATTGTTACGTATTGACATACGTTTCTCAAATTATGAACGCCATCATGAACAAACGAAAATATAATGAAATATAAAAATTATTTCGAACACAAATCTTTCAAAATTTGAATAATTTACAAATTTTATGATCTCCATTGAAAGATCGACTAAAAAGAAACATAAAAGTGTTGCGATTTTTTTTCTGTAAAATCAATATTTTACGAGTTATGAGCATTTGAAGTGAAAAAGTTCAAAGATAGGAAAATGACCGCAAAAACATGAAAATAAATTGAAATATTGAATATTTGGAGAAAAAAACAATATATACATTACAAACAATAAATCAAAGAAGAAACAAAGCTAAAAACTCTGTATTCAAGTTAGAAAAGAGAAATAAATGAAAAACACAAATAACAAAAAAGAAGAAGAAAACAAAACTGTTAACGGAAGACGGAACAGTATTTGTCACCTTGGCATTGCCGGTTAAGCAATCTGAATAATTAATACTAATAAAAACAGGACGGGACCAAAAAGGAGCCCACAAATACTAATAATTATAGATGAACTAACCTGCGATGCTAAGGCAGGCTAACAACCACGACAACGAGTGACGTTTTCCCTGAAAACAGGGAAGTCTTCTTAAATATTTAAGGAAAATTAACTGAAGAAACAAGAATACATGAGTTTTAAAACGATGTAATTCCTTTAAAAATGAACAAAAAAAATAATATAAAATTATTCTTAAAAACCATTATAATGTAAATACAACAAACTGTCTCAGACAGAAAATAAATCTACTCAACAGTTATCAAATTATATTTCGATTGCACATGATGATGTTATAGAGAAAAATAATAATAAACACACGAAAAATCAAGAAATAATTCAACCTTAAAATCTCCACAGATCATTTGACTGGAAAAAACATAAAAATGTAAAATTGTTTATAAACAATTGGGATAATGTTCATAAAAAAACTTGAAATTAGGCTAAAAATAAAGGGTCTATATCGGTGAAGATCCCACCGAAAATCGTTTCATCATCTCTGCAAACAGCGGAGATATGAAATTTTAAAGATACCACACTCACTCACTCAAACACGTGTATCCGTGTATCTATCCGAACTTTGGAAATTAATAGCGCCCTCTGTGTAAGAGATGGAGAGAAGTTTGTCGAACAAAAAGTATTCCATAAATTGTGAATTATTATATCCCTCTATCAAATATTGAAAAACCCATCAACAAATTTAATTGCTATAAACAAAACACATAGTAAATTTTATCGGAAAAATCTGGAAAAAGACTAAAATCGAAGATCTCGAAGCCCCGAATGAGACAAAATTTGAATCATTCCTTAATCTTCATATGCAACGGAGATATGATTTTTTTGAAAGTTGCGCACACACGTGCACTCGCAGATGCGTATGCATGTGCGCTAACGAAACTGGAAATTTCTAGACCTTTTTCTATGAGGAATATAGGAAAAAGTTAGGTATGAAAAATGATGAATAAATTGGCCTCTTTAGAGAGGCCAATTTAAGAATGCATTATCAAAAAAGTCAAAAGTCAATAGACAGATCTGACTGTCTATTGACATATCATTCAAAATCTACCATAAAAATTCAAAAATCAATGCAATCAATTGAAGGTTAGTAGAGGAACAGGCAAATAATGGAAAATCACGGAAAAAGTTGAATTAGAAAGTGTCAATTTCCAGGTCATTGGCTACCCTTAAATTGGAACCTTAATAACTTTGGAACCGATTAACATTTCGGAAAGTAAAAATATTCTAAAAATACTCCATTAAATTCCCCATAGAATAGAACATTGAACAGATTTTTAAATTCAAAAACCACCCTTTGGGAAGCTAATAGACAGTTTCTCAAGGTCAAATTTTTAACTGTGAATATCTCCGAAGATTATAAAGATTTTAATCTTTATAATCTCCGGAGATATTCACAATGAAATAATGTAAATAATGAAATTTTTGGCAAAAATACTATAAATTAAGGTCTTTCAGAAAAACCAAAAAACCTTTCCGATAGATTGTTAAATAACAATGTTATTAATAATCGAATGTTATAAAAAAAATGAAAAAAATGTTTTTCATCGGAATTATGTTTCCAGCTCAAAAATAGACTCAAAAACGAATTTTGTAAAATTTGTCTATATACAATGTCAATAGACAAAAATTGTCATTTGCAGTACCATAAGGGTCCTTAAGGAACCGTTTTAGCCATAGTGAAAATCAACTTCAAAATTCAGCCAAAAATGAATTATTCATAAGTAAAAATATCAGAAATAATTCAAATGAATTAAAAATGTAAAAATATTCAATGTATAAAGGCCTAGTAGGGTGCCACAGTGTTGGGAGTAAGAGTACCTATGTAATGTGTAGAGACACACATTACATAGGGGTACGCTTGACGCTCGACCCCCACCTTCAGGTAGCAAGTCTCGCCGCTTCACGCGGCATCCCCACTACTCCCGCCACTGTGCCACTTCGGCGGGTCGACGCAACGTCGACGCGCCGTAGAGAGCAAGTCGAGGTACCTCGAGACGCGACGGCCTACGGTCAGTTCAGTTCCTGCGCTTGGAGTAGCCGGTTATAGCTCAAAAAGAGCTCCGCGAAGTGAAATAAATTCGGTAAAGTGTTTTTCCCAAGGTTCTCCCAGAAGAGGTCTGCAAAAAAAAACTGACTTTCAGGGGTTCATCCTACTTAAAAAGACCTGAGAAAGCGAATGAAATCCTTTGCAAAGCAAAGTAGATGTATAGGGCCAGTTCTGGATCAACGTTTCTGGGGCGAGCGCTGGAGACTTGTGGAAGAGGGCCCCGCGAGTGGGTGGTGGGGTGGGATTAATTAATTCTCAGTTTAATTCGCGGTTTTGATTCGCGGTTTTAATTCGCGGATTTATTTCGCCGATTTTTGAGTGTAAGGCTGTGAGAAGGGTCTGTTCACATGGCCCAACCCATTTTGGAGAGGGTCAGAAGGGTCTGTCTGCGGATGTCCCGCGAGTGGGTGGTAGATGATGATTAATCGATTAATTCGCGGTTTAATTCGCGGATTTGATTCGCGGTTTTAATTCGCGGATTTAATTCACGGATTATTTAATTCAGGAGAACGCAATACCCGTTGATCTCCATCAATTAACATCCACAAAGCCCATATAAATAAAACCT
>NW_021680476.1:103019-104303 GCF_001412515.2 Diachasma alloeum
CTTGTCCTTTTTCCTCTTCTTCTCTCCCAATATTCATTGCTTGGGTTGCCCCTTCCGCCTCCATCACCTGACGCCGTTGAGCTCGCTCCGCTTGCTCCTCCTGAAGCCGAGCCAGATATTTCGTCGTGCGCTCTTCGAAGTCCTCGTTGAGCAAGAACTCCCACATTAAACCCGCTGTAGGATGAGCGGTGACCCACACTGTTGCTGGAGGGTCCAACATCACATGGGCAGCCAAGAGGGGGAAATGTTGGAGAATGGATTCATTCTCCACGTGGAGAATCATCGTCTTCTCCAGCTCCTCGCAGAGGTATTCCGCCGTGTAACGTTTTACCCACTCCAGTGGGCAAAAAACGTTCTTCTTCACGGCAACATATTCTTGAATGGAAATTCATTGTTACAAACACTTGCACAAACNCACTGTTGCTGGAGGGTCCAACATCACATGGGCAGCCAAGAGGGGGAAATGTTGGAGAATGGATTCATTCTCCACGTGGAGAATCATCGTCTTCTCCAGCTCCTCGCAGAGGTATTCCGCCGTGTAACGTTTTACCCACTCCAGTGGGCAAAAAACGTTCTTCTTCACGGCAACATATTCTTGAATGGAATTCATTGTTACAAAAACTTGCACAAACACGAATGAAACTTTACGTTTTGCTGTCCTTTGAAGACGCTGTGGTGGACTGTGAATTGAGGGTGTCTGACAAATGGCATTTATAGGAGTGAACTACCCCCACCACGAGAATTTTTCACATAGAAAAATGCACATAGAAAAATAACAAACACAGACCACTTACCTCACAACCAATAAGAGGCCCAAAACTCTTTTTATAACCCAGACCAAGTGCTTCATTACTTTATTGGAGGAGAAAGACTATCAGACCTCTCATTACCAGACCACCCTCGAAGAAAGAGGTGATCTGCTAAAATACCTATCCTTCCAACCATGAGGGGTACACTGCTAATGGCATCAACTCGAGATAGTAGACCGTTTTGGGGCAACCCCCTCTACACTATGAAAAGAAAAAAAATCCCGTACAACACCAATATCTGAGTTATAAAATTTGAAAAATCCATTAGTTGTGACATTAGGTGTACATAGAGAATTCCAAAGCTACAATCTGCATCGAAAAATCTGGACACTACCTCAATTTGCGAATCATAAAACTTGAAAGGGTCATCGATTGGGAAATTGTCGGAGAGGTATGTTTAATCCCTCTGGAAAAAAATCTGCACTCTCCTCTGTTATCTGATCAGCAGATTTAAAAGCTATATGACTTGGAGGGG
>NW_021680476.1:105219-109343 GCF_001412515.2 Diachasma alloeum
ACAAGTGATTTATTTACCAGTTTCTGTAAGAACAATAACTGAACTACAGCTACGAATTGTTGATCAAAACGGTAGTTTGGTGAATTTCAGGGTNGTCGGTAAGAGTGCCCGGCGCGTATCTGGGAGACCCGGGTTCGATTCCCGGCTGGGTGAAGCGGAAATTTTTTCTCTCTAAATTCTAATTCTTTATGTTCTTTCTATGTTCTTGGTCCAGTGAAATTTCTAACTTTCAATTCTATATCAAATGTTGATACAAGCAATAACAAATTACATATAGGGAATACAGTTATTATTATCCCCGCGGGGAGTTATGAAATCTATGATATTGCGAAATTTATGATAAAAAGTGTGGAAGAAAGTGATATTACTATAAATGTCAAAAGCAATAATAATAGTTTACGAAGTAAAATAATTTGTAATAAGAATTTGGACTTGCGACCTAGTGATTCGATAGGTCGACTTCTCGGCTTCACTCCTAGAATTTTGGAAGCTAATAAAACTCATGAATCTGATCAACCTGTAACCATTCTTAAAGTGAATGCCATACGAGTCGAATGTAATATCACTACAGGTGCATACAACAATAGTGATAAAGTTCATACAATACATGAATTTTTTCCAGTTGTGCCCCCAGGTTATAAAATTATAGAAGTGCCATCACAAGTGATTTATTTACCAGTTTCTGTAAGAACAATAACTGAACTACAGCTACGAATTGTTGATCAAAACGGTGGTTTGGTGAATTTCAGGGGTGAGACAATCACTATCAGGCTACATATCAAGCCTGTTACATAATCATGGGCATTGTATACAATCGAAAGATTGGCTATTCCTATAAAAATAACCAGTCATGTCCCTCTTCAATCAGTTCGCGTGTTGGCTTCAAGGTGTTAACACCTCAGAACGTCAAATTTCTCCAGAGTCTCGGCCTCGTCGTGAAAAAAAGTGGAAAAGGGGTTTTTGCCAAATAAAAATATTTTTCTCTTATTGGATACCATGGAGGAAAGTCTGAATATAAAAATTCCACCGGTANTTTGGACTTGCGACCTACTGATTCGATAGGTCGACTTCTCGGCTTCACTCCTAGAATTTTGGAAGCTAATAAAACTCATGAATCTGATCAACCTGTAGCCATTCTTAAAGTGAATGCCATACGAGTCGAATGTAATAACACACAAGGTGCATACAACAATAGTGATAAAGTTCATACAATACATGAATTTTTTCCAGTTGTGCCCCCAGGTTATAAAATTATAGAAGTGCCATCACAAGTGATTTATTTACCAGTTTCTGTAAGAACAATAACTGAACTACAGCTACGAATTGTTGATCAAAACGGTGGTTTGGTGAATTTCAGGGGTGAGACAATCACTATCAGGCTACATATCAAGCCTGTTACATAATCATGGGCATTGTATACAATCGAAAGATTGGCTATTCCTATAAAAATAACCAGTCATGTCCCTCTTCAATCAGTTCGCGTGTTGGCTTCAAGGTGTTAACACCTCAGAACGTCAAATTTCTCCAGAGTCTCGGCCTCGTCGTGAAAAAAAGTGGAAAAGGGGTTTTTGCCAAATAAAAATATTTTTCTCTTGTTGGATACCATGGAAGAAAGTCTGAATATAAAAATTCCACCAGTGTTTGAGGAGTCCATCGCCCATTATGAGATCCATGCACATCAGCCATATGCTTCCACAGGGCTTGATAATAGTGATGAGATTCGTATCACTGTGCAAAATCAAGATCTCTGCATTTTACCAAGCAAAAGTCATTTACATATCACTGGTAAATTGCTGAAAGCTGATAACACTAAAGCGACTTTGACGACTCTCGTAAATAATGCCATATGTCATCTATTTCAAGAGATCCGCTATGAAATTAACGCTATTGAAATTGATAAAGTCAAGAATGTGGGCATCACTACACTCATGAAAAATCTTATCTCATTGACACCGAATCAAAACAATTCTATGGAAAATGCTGGATGGTTAGGTGTGCAAGAGGAATTGAGTTTAGTTGATGATGGAGGTCGCTTCGATGTATCTGTCCCACTGAGTATGCTATTGGGGTTTGCTGAAGATTATCGGAAGATTATGGTTAATTTCAAACATGAGCTTGTCTTGATCAGAGCTCATAGAGATAATAATGCGATAGTTCAATTAGACAAAGAAGATGTAAAAGTCACCTTGAGTAAAATCGAGTGGTTAATCCCATATGTAACATTATCGGATACTAAAAAAATTCAATTGCTTAATTTCATCCAAAAAGATCCGCCCATACCGATAAGGTTCAGATCATGGAAGTTGTATGAGTATCCAATGCTCCCCCAGACGACAAAACATGTGTGGACGGTGAAAACCGCAACCCAGCTCGAAAAGCCTCGCTATGTCATTCTAGGATTTCAAATAGCGCGAAAAAATAGTGATAAGAAAAATGCTAGTAATTTTGATCATTGTAATATAGCAGATGTTAAATTATTCTTAAACTCTCAATGTTATCCGTATGGTAATTTAGATATAGATATGGGTAAGAATCAGTATTCTATACTTTATGACATGTATTCAAATTTTCAATCGTCATATTATGATCAACAAGTGAACAACCCTTTATTGAGTAAAACACTATTTTCAACAATTACACCGCTAGTGGTAATTGATTGTTCTAAACGAAATGAATCTTTGAAATTTGCTCCAGTAGATGTTTGTCTAGAATTTGAAACAAGGTCAAGTATTCGCAAGGATACGACCGCTTACTGTCTTATTTTGCATGATAGAGTAGTAAATTATCACCCTATAAGTGGTGGGGTGAGAAAAATAGTTTAAAATTGGAGGGGATGGATGTATAAATTAAAATGTTAGAGCCCTAAAAACATCAGTCGCAATGGATATTCTCGTGGATGTGCAAGGTTTTCAAACGCTCTTCAATGAGTTTATTGTAAAAGAATTCGCATACGCAATATTGGATCCGGGAGTCAAATGCCCAGCAGCGTGGTTTTTTCGCCCTCCTTATGCGTTCTCCAGTTTACCGGCGAAGTATAGAGGTGTGAATGAGTGGCTTGAGCTTAATCATCATGGATTACCTTGGAACTATGGGAATAAAGCCTATAATGACCTAGAAAGATTTGTTCGAGAGTGGGACAATATTGATAAAATTTATGTGAAAGGTGAAGATAAGAAAAAATGGCTGCAAAAAATGGTTGGACCGGCACCTCCGGTGGTTAATATCGAAGAATGTTACGATGATTGCCCGTCACTCTCCAAGTTCACAGAATTACCAGCCTCCCTGTGTCATTTCCATCGTTACACAGAGAACAAGGCATGTGCTGTAAAAAATGTGCAACTACTCAAAAACTGGATGATGATGAGAACAAAGACTGTACGATCGGTTGATCGATCCCTGGACTCTTATTATGAATTAAAAAATTTAAGTTTAATGGATCGTGAGGATATTGCATATCTCCCGCATTCATTCATAAGCTCAATCGCCGCATCCGATGTTGAGCAGGCTTGGGACAAGTTGACTGATATGATGAGAAATGATTGGTACATCAAAAGATGCAGAAGATGTTCAGAGCATTATAAAACTACTGAAGGAGATACGTTTGATGGGCCGACTCCGATGATAAGGGATTGTGATGAATGTCATGAATTTTAGAATTAAAAAAGCACTGTTTTTTTTAATAATATTTATTTATGTATTCTCTTAGCAACTAATACATTGTAATTTTGAAACATTTCATCAATAAAAAAATAAAATGAAAATATTGTTANCCCCGTCAGGAGCTCCCAGCTCTCTCGAGGCAGGAACATGTGGACCCCGTTGAGGATGAGCAGCCATCCTTGTGGAGCCAGATCGATGGGTCTGGCAGACCTCCCCATATGCCCATCCTCAATCCTCTGCATGATGAGCTCATTCAATCGAGCTCTGGAGGTTTGCTGCGCCCAGGCTTCTGGGAAGTTAATTCCAGCTCTCAGCTCAACATATCCGGAATATCCCTGCAAGCAGAAAAAAAAGGTTATAAAAATTGNTCCAAAAAGCTTCCTACGCCTCCTCAGTTGGTTTCAAGAACTGGCCTAGAATAAAATCGTTGTATGGACCACCCAAAAATATCAGCTCCATTTTAC
>NW_021680476.1:109512-110114 GCF_001412515.2 Diachasma alloeum
CCAAAAAGCTTCCTACGCCTCCTCAGTTGGTTTCAAGAACTGGCCTAGAATGAAATCGTTGTATGGACCACCCAAAAATATAGGCATTAAATAAATTCAAATAGAATTGAAATTTAGAGAGAAAAAATTCCGATTCGCCCAGCCGGGATTCGAACCCGGGTCTCCCAGTTACGCGCCGGGCACTTTTACCGACTACGCTACCGGGAACCACGGAAATTCTCCTCCAAGAACTTCAGCTCCATTTTACCCTCCGAAACAAGTATCTGGGAATTTTCCCATTCCTCCCGTTCAGTATTGAAATAATTGGCTGTCTTTTTGTCGCGAAGACTGCATGCTCTCCATCCAAATGGAAAATCACACTTTCCCCGAATTTCGTTTTTGCCTTCTGAACGGCTGTGATGGCATAGATTTTTTCTGGCTCCAACTCTGCCATTTTCTTCAGAGGAAGATTCCCCCCCTCTTCGAGACACTGTTGAATTTTTCAAAGTTCATGCTTCTGGTTTTACGATGTTGGTCTTCTGGAGATCTGAGCACAACACTTCAATGTCACTTTTCAATTGAATGATTCTCTTAAATTCTATGTTATCTTTCAGCAGACGCTC
>NW_021680476.1:110181-117286 GCF_001412515.2 Diachasma alloeum
CACTGTTGAATTTTTCAAAGTTCATGCTTCTGGTTTTACGATGTTGGTCTTCTGGAGATCTGAGCACAACACTTCAATGTCACTGTTCAATTGAATGATTCTCTTCAATTGGTCGATATCTTTCAGCAGACGCTCAAGTCTATGTTTCAACTCACGAGTTTTGTTCAAAGCTTGCTGTCGTCGGATGAAGTACTTCTTCATGAGGAGGGTGAAAAATACTGATGCTGTGCCCTTGAACTTGGCGTGTTATATAATTCTTCCCCCCACTTCTTCATAATTTTCTCAATAGAATCAGGGGAGGGGGTTGCTTTAAAAAAGTGACAGTTTTTCTCAACCTTGCATGTCATCTGAACATTTCCTGGAATTACCGTTAATCTCTGCTGTGATGACTCATTCTTCTTATCTCAGGAATGTCACACTCTCTTTTCAGTTATAAAAAAATGTTTTATGACCTTTTGCACTTAACCCTTGCGATGATGACTCATTCTTCTTATCTCACTTAAACCACTTAAACCGCGAATTAAAGCCGCGGATTAAATGCGCGAATTATTACCGTGAATTTCAACGGCGAATTAAAACCGCGAATTAAACCGCGAATTAAGTAATCCCACAACCCACTCCCGTGGCCCTCTTCCACAAGTCTCCAGCACTCGCCCCAGAAACGTTGATCCAGAACCGGGCCTATACATCTTCTAAGCAAAGGCATTTTTATTTTATTTGGGACGACCCCGGAAAGTCCGGGTTTATCCGGCAGACCTCTTTTGGGAGAACCATTGGAAATATCGCTTTGCAAATGATTCCATTCGCTTTCTCAGTTCATTTTACATATGATGAAATCCTGAAAGTGTGGTTTTTTTCGGCAGACCTCTTTTGGGAGAACCATTGGAAATATCGCTTTGCAAATGATTCCATTCGCTTTCTCAGTTCATTTTACATATGATGAAATCCTGAAAGTGTGGTTTTTTTCGGCAGACCTCTTTTGGGAGAACCATTTTCGATATCGCTTGGCAAATGATTTCATTCGCTTTCTCAGTTCATTTTAAGTAGGATGAATCCCTACGAATGTGTGGTTCTTTTCGGCAGACCTCTTTTGGGAGAACCATTTTCGATATCGCTTGGCAAATGATTTCATTCGCTTTCTCAGTTCATTTTAAGTAGGATGAATCCCTACGAATGTGTGGTTCTTTTCGGCAGACCTCTTTTGGGAGAACCATTTTCGATATCGCTTGGCAAATGATTTCATTCGCTTTCTCAGTTCATTTTAAGTAGGATGAATCCCTACGAATGTGTGGTTCTTTTCGGCAGACCTCTTTTGGGAGAACCATTTTCGATATCGCTTGGCAAATGATTTCATTCGCTTTCTCAGTTCATTTTAAGTAGGATGAATCCCTACGAATGTGTGGTTCTTTTCGGCAGACCTCTTTTGGGAGAACCATTTTCGATATCGCTTGGCAAATGATTTCATTCGCTTTCTCAGTTCATTTTAAGTAGGATGAATCCCTGAAAGTGTGGTTTTTTTTCGGCAGATCTCTTTTGGGAGAAACATTGGAGATATCGCTTGCAAATGATCTAAAACGCTTTCCCAGTTCATTTTACGTAAGGTGACCCCCTGAAATTCAGTTTTTTCCGGCAGACCTCAATTCGGAGTACCATTGGGGATATAACGTTGCAAATTATCTCATTCGCTTTCTCAGTTCATTTTAAGTAGGATGAATCCCTGAAAGTGTGGTTTTTTTTCGGCAGATCTCTTTTGGGAGAAACATTGGAGATATCGCTTGCAAATGATCTAAAACGCTTTCCCAGTTCATTTTACGTAAGGTGACCCCCTGAAATTCAGTTTTTTCCGGCAGACCTCAATTCGGAGTACCATTGGGGATATAACGTTGCAAATTATCTCATTCGCTTTCTCAGTATATTTTACGTAGGATGAACGCCTCAAAATCAGGTTTATTTCGGCAGACCTCTTTTGGGAAAAACATTGGAAATATTGCTTTGCAAATGATTTCATTCGCTTTATCTGTTCATTGTACGTATGGAGAAACCCCTGAAAGAGTGGTTTTTTTCGGCAGATCTCTTTTGGGAGAAACATTGGAGATATCGCTTGCAAATGATCTCAAACGCTTTCCCAGTTTATTTTACGTACGTTGAACCCCTGAACGGGTGATTTTTTTCGGCAGAACGCTTTTGGGAGAACCATTGGAGATATGGTTTTGCAAATGATTCCATTTTCGCTTTTTCAGCTCATTTTACGTAAGATGACCCCTTGACATTCAGTTTTTTTTGGCAGACGGCTTCCTGGAGAACCGCTCCTGATATACCTTTGCAAATGATTTCATTCGCTTTCTCAGTTCATTGTTCGTAGGGAGAACCCCTGAAGTGTGATTTTTTTCGGCAGACCTCTTTTAGGAGAAACATTGGACGGAGATATCGCTTGCAAATGATTTCATTTGCTTTCTGAGTTTATTTTACGCAGAATGGATACCAGAAAGGCAGCTTTTTTTCGGCAGACCGCTTTTGGGAGAATCATTGGAGATATGGTTTTGCAAATAATTCCATTTTCGCTTTTTCAGCTCATTTTACGTAAGATGACGCCCTGAAATTCATTTTTTTCCGGCAAACCTCATTTGGGAGTACCATTGGGGATATACCGTTGCAAATGATCTCATTTGCTTTCTCAGTTTATTTTAGTTGGGTTGACCTGAAATTCAGTGTTTTTCCGGCACACCTCTTTTTGGAGAGCTATTTGAGATATTGTGTCTATTTGAGCAATTGATCTCATTCGCTTTCTCAGTTCATTCAACGTAAGATAACCTGTTGAAAGTGTGGTTTTTTTCCGGCAGATCTCTTTTGGGAGAAACATTGGAGATATAGCGTGCAAATGATCTCAAACCCTTTCCCAGTTTATTTTACGTACGTTGAACCCCTGAAAGAGTGTTTTTTTTTTGGCATATCTCTTTTGGGAGAAACTTTGGGGATATCGCTTGCAAATGATCTCAAACGCTTTCCCAGTTTATTTTACGTACGTTGAACCCCTGAACGGGTGGTTCTTTTCGGCAGACCACTTTTGGGAGAACCATTGTAGATATGGTTTTGCAATTGATTCCATTTTCGCTTTTTCAGCTCATTTTACGTAAGGTGACCCCCTGAAATTCAGTTTTTTCCGGCAGACCTCATTTCGGAGGACCATTGGGGATATAACGTTGCAAATGATCTCATTCACTTTCTCAGTTTATTTTACGTAGGATGAACCCCTCAAAGTCAGGTTTATTTCGGCAGACCTCTTTTGGGAAAAACATTGGAAATATCGCTTTGCACATGATTTCATTCGCTTTCTCAGTTTATTTTACGTAGGATGAACCCCGAAATTCAGGTTTTTTTCGGCAGACCGCTTTTGGGAGAACTATTTGAAATATTGCTTGGCAAATGATCTCATTCACTTTCTCAGTTTATTTTACGTAGGATGAACCCCTCAAAGTCAGGTTTATTTCGGCAGACCTCTTTTGGGAAAAACATTGGAAATATCGCTTTGCACATGATTTCATTCGCTTTCTCAGTTCATTGTTCGTAGGGAGAACCCCTGAAGTGTGATTTTTTTCGGCAGACCTCTTTTAGGAGAAACATTGGACGGAGATATCGCTTGCAAATGATTTCATTTGCTTTCTGAGTTTATTTTACGCAGAATGGATACCAGAAAGGCAGCTTTTTTTCGGCAGACCGCTTTTGGGAGAATCATTGGAGATATGGTTTTGCAAATAATTCCATTTTCGCTTTTTCAGCTCATTTTACGTAAGATGACGCCCTGAAATTCATTTTTTTCCGGCAAACCTCATTTGGGAGTACCATTGGGGATATACCGTTGCAAATGATCTCATTTGCTTTCTCAGTTTATTTTAGTTGGGTTGACCTGAAATTCAGTGTTTTTCCGGCACACCTCTTTTTGGAGAGCTATTTGAGATATTGTGTCTATTTGAGCAATTGATCTCATTCGCTTTCTCAGTTCATTTTAGTTGGGATGACCTGAAATTCAGTGTTTTTCCGGCACACCTCTTTTTGGAGAGCTATTTGAGATATTGTGTCTATTTGAGCAATTGATCTCATTCGCTTTCTCAGTTTATTTTACGTACGTTGAACCCCTGAACGAGTGGATTTTTCGGCAGACCACTTTTGGGAGAACCATTGGAGATATGGTTTTGCATATGATTCCATTTTCGCTTTTTCAGCTCATTTTACGTAAGATGATCACCCCTTGACATTCAGTTTTTTCCGGCAGACCCCTTTCTGGAGAACCGCTCCTGATATACCTTTGCAAATGATTTCATTCGCTTTCTCAGTTCATTGTTCGTAGGGAGAACCCCTGAAGTGTGATTTTTTTCGGCAGACCTCTTTTGGGAGAAACGTTGGAGATATCGCTTGCAAATGATTTCATTCGCTTTCTCAGTTCATTGTTCGTAGGGAGAACCCCTGAAGTGTGATTTTTTTCGGCAGACCTCTTTTGGGAGAAACGTTGGAGATATCGCTTGCAAATGATTTCATTCGCTTTCTGAATTTATTTTACGTAGGATGGATACCAGAAAGGCGGTTTTTTTCGGCAGACCTCTTTTGGGAGAACCATTGGAGATATGGTTTTGCAAATGATTTCATTCGCTTTCTGAATTTATTTTACGTAGGATGGCTACCAGAAAGGCGGTTTTTTTCGGCAGACCTCTTTTGGGAGAACCATTGGAGATATGGTTTTGCAAATGATTTCATTCGCTTTCTCAGTTCATTCTACGTAAGATGACCTGCTGAAAGTGGTTTTTTTTCGGCAGTCCACTTTGGGGAGAAACATTGAAGATATCGCTTGCAAATGATTTCATTCGCTTTATCTGTTCATTGTACGTATGGAGAAACCCCTGAAAGAGTGGTTTTTTTCGGCAGATCTCTTTTGGGAGAAACATTGGAGATATCGCTTGCAAATGATCTCAAACGCTTTCCCAGTTCATTTTACGTAAGGTGACCCCCTGAAAATCAGTTTTTTCCGGCAGACCTCATTTCGGAGTACCATTGGGGATATAACGTTGCAAATGATCTCATTCGCTTTCTCAGTTTATTTTACGTAGGATGAACGCCTCAAAATCAGGTTTATTTCGGCAGAGCTCTTTTGGGAAAAACATTGGAAATATCGCTTTGCAAATGATTTCATTCGCTTTATCTGTTCATTGTACGTATGGAGAAACCCCTGAAAGAGTGGTTTTGTTCGGCAGATCTCTTTTGGGAGAAACATTGGAGATATAGCGTGCAAATGATCTCAAACCCTTTCCCAGTTTATTTTACGTACGTTGAACTCCTGAACGGGTGGTTTTTTTCGGCAGACCACTTTTGGGAGAACCATTGGAGATATGGTTTTACAAATGATTCCATTTTCGCTATATCAGCTGATTTTACGTAAGATGACCCCTTGACATTTAGTTTTTTCCGGCAGACCTCTTCCTGGAGTACCGCTCCTGATATACCTTTGCAAATGATTTCATTCACTTTCTGAGTTTATTTTACGTAGGATGGATACCAGAAAGGCCGGTTTTTTTCGGCAGACCGCTTTTAGGAAAATCATTGTAGATATCGCTTGCAAATGATTTCATTCACTTTCTGAGTTTATTTTACGTAGGATGGATACCAGAAAGGCCGGTTTTTTTCGGCAGACCGCTTTTAGGAAAATCATTGTAGATATCGCTTGCAAATGATTTCAAACGCTTTCTCACTTTATTTTAGTTGGGATGACCTGAAATTCAGTGTTTTTCCGGCACACCTCTTTTGGGAGAGCTATTTGAGATTTTGTTTCTATTTGAGCAATTGATCTCAATCGCTTTCTCAGTTCATTCTACGTAAGATGACCTGCTGAAAGTGGTTTTTTTTCGGCAGATCTCTTTTGGGAGAAACAGTGGAGATATCGCTTTAAAATGATTTCATTCGCTTTATCTGTTCATTGTACGTATGGAGAAATCCCTGAAAGAGTGGTTTTTTCGGCAGATCTCTTTTGGAAGAAACATTGGACAACTCACTTGCAAATGATTTCATTCGCTTTCTGAGTTCATTTTACGTAGGATGGATACCAGAAAGGCGGTTTTTTTCGGCAGAATGCTTTTGGGAGAATCATTGTAGATATCGCTTGCAAATGATTTCATTCGCTTTCTGAGTTCATTTTACGTAGGATGGATACCAGAAAGGCGGTTTTTTTCGGCAGAATGCTTTTGGGAGAATCATTGTAGATATCGCTTGCAAATGATTTCATTCGCTTTCTGAGTTCATTTTACGTAGGATGANGACCCCCTGAAATTCAGTTTTTTCCGGCAGACCTCATTCGGGAGTACCATTGGGAATATACCGTTGCAAATGATCTCATTTGCTTTCTCAGTTTATTTTACGTAGGATGACCCCTCAAAGTCAGGTTTATTTCGGCAGACCACTTTTGTGAGAAACATTGAAGATATTGCTTGGCAAATGATTTCATTTTCGCTTTCTCAGCTTGTTTTACGCCAGATGATTCCCTGAAATTCAGTTTTTTTCCGACAGATCTCTTTTGGGAGAAACATTGAAGATATCGCTTGCAAATGACTTCAAACACTTTCCCAGTTTATTTTACGTAAGTTGAACCCCTGAAAGTGTGGGTTTATTGTCATCAGACCACTTTTGGGAGAACCATTGGAGATATGGTTTTGCAAAAGATTCCATTTTCGCTTTTTCAGCTCATTTTACGCAAGATAACCTTGACATTCAGTTTTTTCCGGCAGACCTATTCCTGTAGAACCGCTCCTGATATACCTTTGCAAATGATTTCATTCGTTTTCTCAGTTCATTGTTCGTAGGGTGAACCCCTGAAGTGTGATTTTTTTCGGCAGACCTCTTTTGGGAGAAACATTGGACGGAGATATCGCTTGCAAATCATTTCATTCGCTTTCTGAGTTTATTTTACGTTGGATGGATACCAGAAAGGCAGCTTTTTTTCGGCAGACCGCTTTTGGGAGAATCATTGGAGATATGGTTTTGCAAATGATTCCATTTTCGCTTTTTCAGCTCATTTTACGTAAGATGACCCCCTGAAATTCAGTTTTTTCCGGCAAACCTCATT
>NW_021680476.1:121316-142174 GCF_001412515.2 Diachasma alloeum
CATAGAGTTACAGTAGCTGGATGGAATTGAAATTCTTTCTCCAGGAAGTATCGTATTCTGATATTGTCGTCTATTTCGTCACTCTGAGATGCCATTTTTATTTCAGTGATTTGGTATTTTTCCATGGCGGTTTTGAGATTTCTCAGGCAGAGTTTTAGTATCCGGTTGTTTAGTTTTTCGAAGTACCATTGCTTCGCAGTGAGGGTAAAGGTTCGGTATTTCCCGCACTTCGTGACGATGACTTGACCTAGTTTTGGATTGAGCTTACGTATTTCCTCCAGGTTTATCAGATTGAGGTCTCTTAAAAGTTTGGTGTTTTGCTTTTTGATCTCTCCATCTGCTGCGAGGAAATGAGCAATGTTTCCCCTGGTAAATGTTAGTCCATCTCGGATTTCTTTGATGTTGCTCGCAGGCTGATAGTCACTTTGCGGTATTGTGATCTTCTCGTCCATAGTTTCCTCATTTGGTTTGTTCTGAGATATTTCTCCTTGGTTCTGTATGAAACCGTGCTCTTCGCTCGTGGGAAGGTCAGGCGGGAGGAATTTGGGGTGTGGATTCAAAGTCACCCCCGGTAGCTGTGCTGATGGCGGTTGTGCAATTTCGTTTGCTTGGGGAATTTCCGCTTCTCGGGAGTGCGTTGATGGATGGATTTCTTCGGTGCGTGGGAACAGTTCTTTTGGGGTTAGGTCTGTTGAAGAATTTTTCTTTTCCGGAGAAGATCCTGCCATAGGTGACTGTATAGCCTTGGGTGTCGGCAGTAAGGATTCTCGTGTGACCTTTGGCTGCGATATCACAGAATGTCTGGATTGAGGTATTTCTTCTTTCTCCGTTTTTTCGGGATTTTGGTCGGTGGAGCTCGTCAGTTCTGGGATTTCGTCGGTTGAGTTGATCAGGGGTTTGGACTGGTTTTGCAACTTAGCCATTTTACTCGTAGTATCCGCTGGGACCGGTAAAGGCAGTTTTTTCAGCGACTGTTTCATCCATCGCAATTTGGTGGAATCCACTGGCTAGGTCGAACACACTGAAGTACTTAGCTCCGCCTAGTTGTGAAAGAATTTCCGATATGTTGGGTAACGGATAGGAATCTCCGATCGTTTTCTGATTTAGATGTCGGAAATCGATCACCATTCTCCATCGCTTCTTTCCCTTGGAGTCGGCTTTCTTTGGTACAATCCAGAGGGGTGAGCCTCTATTACGTGCAATGTGCGAGGTGACAGACCTATATTTTCCTCTGGGGCAATTCCCATATTGCACCAGGCAAAGGTTTCTTGAGGTTTTCCTAATATTTCGGTTCTTTCTAGGAGTTCATCGATTTCCTCTACCCTCTGGGGTGGTATGTGGAGGTGAACTGGTCCTTCGGTGGTGTTGATGGCGAAGAGACAGGCTTTCACCTCGCTAATGCTCACCACACTCTCGCCTAGATAGATGCCTGGGTTTGTGGAGATCTTTGGTAAATACCCGATCGATAATTCGGTATTCTGGATAGGGATTTGAATGGCCATTCTTGCTCTTGGAGGGATGACGGTTGACTCATGGAATTTCTCGTAATTATACCAATTCACCGGCAGGTTAGGCCTCTTGAGAGTGGTGATATTCCGTTGCTGATACCGTATGTCCACCTTTTCTTGAATTAGGAATTCTAACCCAAGTAATCCGCTTCCTTCGACAGGTAGTTTATGATCTACGATATGGAATGGTACGAGAGAGCCAAAGATTTTTAGATGAACTAAACCGGATGTTGGCAATGCATTCTCCGTTACTCCGAGTAGATAGGGTATCTTGGGAGGTCCAATTCTTACGTCGGGTTTGATGACTCTCCTCTCAATAAGATTGATGTCAGCTCCGGTGTCGATGAGAAATCGATGTCGATGTCCGATGAGGTTCTTCACCTTCAGGTTTATCTTTGGGCCGCCCCCGCTAAATGCAATCCGGCAAGGTTTTCCTCTCATTGGTCAGTTGGGGAGGCAGAAATGTATAGGTTTCAATGGAGCGCCGTTGAAGCTAATGTTATTTGTGTTGAAGGAAATGTGAGTTTTTAACTCATTCAACATTTCATCCCCGATGATGGCTCCATATCCGCCTGGCTGGTGAGGAATCACGTGGAATTTTATTTGAACTTCAGGATGCACTGCGAGGCGAACTACTCCGAGTGAGTTCAGAACGTGATTGGACAACCCAACGATTCCGATTGTTCCTGTGGTATCGATGAGAGCATTTTCCACCAATGATTGGAACGATATCAGGTTTATGGAGGCTCCGGTGTCGATCAGTGCATTCACACCTGGGGAGATGACATTTGGTCCTCGAAAGATGATCTGAGGACCCCCGGTAACTCTACACAGTATGGGTTTTACTGTCTGGGATGCATGCTCGACATTGTATGGAGTGAGTGCTGGTTTTGGCCGCTCGTCATCGCACTCAATTGGCGAGCAACAATGTCGTTTAAAGTCTCCTTTGGGATGGTTCCATTTGTGGATGGGCTGGCTCTGTTCTGCTGCGTTCTCGTAGGACTCCGCAGGGTTTTTCTCCCTTCTCGTTCCCTTGAGAGAGACCTAGAGAATGGTCTAGAGTCTGACGATGGGCGATTCTGAGTCTGCAGGTTATTCAAACTCATCGCAAGCTGTTGGAGTGAGGCTGTAGTCTGCTGCAGCATTCTTTTGATCTCATCCATATCAGAAGGGTTCTGTTTAGGTTTAGATGGGATTGCATGAGGACGTTGGTTGGCTGCCAAGATGTTAGCGTGGGCTAGAATCTGATCCGTGGTAGAGTTGTCCGCATTTTCCGTTGGTTTCTCGTAGTCAGATTCATCCTCGTCGTTTGGAGTTTGACCGTAGGCGATGGCGGAGTTGAAGCTGCGCAAAGGGGGGTCACCAGGATGAGCTGTGTGTCCTGGTATAGATGGAGGTGGCTCCGGTGGTCGAGGTGGTGTTTGTCTGTACCCGTTGCCTTGCTTGTTCCGGTTGGATGGCAGATATTCATTGAGGAGAGCGGTGACTAGATCTCGTGAAGGGTCCTGATTTCTCCTCTGTTCGGAATAGTTTCGGTGACCGTAGCTTGACGATGATGTCGGGGTATTTGACTGATTATATGGCTGACTGTACGACCGATTTTATTAGTATTGGTATCTCGGCAGAGGTGGCATTTGTTCCCCGTACAGTTTGGGCGGTAGAGAGCTCCCTGAATGGATTGGAATCGAGGGGTACTCCGTGATGTACCTGTAGTGCCCGTTATCAGCAATCTCCAACGCTGGTACTTTGACTGTATGCTGGAATTCGTCTGTTTCTAGTTGTGGCAGGATCTCTGAGATTTTACTTAGGTTGTTGCGCCTAATACTTTCTTTCACACTTGCAGGGGCGTATTCATTAAATCGTTTAATAGCCTCTGTCTGGAGGTGTTTTTCGAGGATTTGTTTTTCAGCTTCATTTTCCCCAGAAATCGTACCCAGACCGAACTGGACCACTGCTGTCCATCGCTCCAAGAACGATTCCAGGGGTTCCTTTTTAATTTTCAACAACCCGCGTATTCTATTCACATAACACGTTAAGTCGTATTGACCTCTAAATCTCTTGATTAGGTGAGTAAGAATAGTTTCTACAGAAAAGAGGGGTTTGTTCGCCACTACGAATTTTGCTGGGGGTAAAAGGCGTTTGAGTATTTGTCTAATATATTCTTCTTTCTATCCGTGTGCTTTAGGAATGGAGGCAAGATTTGATCTCAACGCGTACTCAAATTCGTCCAGAGAGCAGTGCTCATTTGTACCGGAGAATATGGGAATGCTGTTGGCAATGTCTCGAGCTTTGACATATTCTTCGTAACTGGAAACGGTCTAATCAGCTTCACCCGAGTCTCCAGAGTAACTGATATTAACGAAGGACGGATTCGCCATTGTGTGAAGATAATTTAATTAGTTGATAATTGAAATAATTTTATTTTGGGATTTAGTTAATTTGGATTAAGATTCTATGTGATTTTTCCAATAAAATTGGGAA
Organism: Diachasma alloeum; assembly: GCF_001412515.2. Lineage (NCBI taxonomy): Eukaryota > Metazoa > Arthropoda > Insecta > Hymenoptera > Braconidae > Diachasma > Diachasma alloeum. The sequence goes on from NW_021680476.1 coordinate 125,306, forward strand.
AAGAAAACAAAATTTCGCTTATAATTATTTCAAAGAGAATTTGAATTTTGCAAAGAAACGTCTAATATTTGAAATTTAAGAAGGGTTTCTCAAAGCTAAAATTTTAATTGATTAGAATTGAATTGAATTAAATTGACTAAAATGGGTTTCAAAAATTTCAGAATACTTAAAAGATAAGAGTATTGGGAACTTAGGCGTGTCCTACCAACTGCGCTATGAAATTTTAGCTGTTATGTCCGGAGAAAGATTTTAGCATCGAAAGGACATGTTTTAATTGTCACATTAAAATCAAAGCTAAAATTATTAGATTTTATAATTATTGGACGACGCAAAGTTTTATACTCTTACCTTTTTCTAAAATATAAAGGAAAAGGGTTTGACTTAGGGATAGGCCTTGGGTTGAGACTAATTTCAAATCAAGAAATTTGTATTTGTAATGCGAATCAAATTTGAATTTAAGTATATTTTGTATAACTACGCGGTTTACAAAAACATAAGCGTGATTTCACAGAAATCTATGTAGCTAAAATTCTTATCCCTGGAATGATCTGAAGGATTCAAAGTTGGGTTTACAAATTTTGTTACTCACAATTCGGTCTGTTATTTATAAATTATTCGATGTATTTGTAGATCCCTGGGTAAATCCGTAATTTCCTCACCAGCAATTAGTCGCGCTAAAGGCTATTATGGATACTCTCACGGAAACACTTTCTTCTACTGGTTGATATTTTAATGAATTTTTGGCAGTTGAATTAGAAGATTTTAAGAGTTTAGTTGAGACTGTCCACAACGCGTCACAATAAACGAATTCCTTATTAGCAAGAAAAGTCACCACCCTCGGTTAAAGAAATTTTATTCCCAGATAATTTCAATTTTTCGTAACTTACTAGTAATTCAGTACTATCCCGTGTAATTGAAGGAAGGATTGAAAAACCGGACCGATTAAATGAACTATTTCCACCAGAATTGTTACTGCTCTGTCACTGCTTGAAGACTGCTTAATTTTGGTTTTTCTGACATTTTTATATGAATTTTAGGGTCGCTTGTCACATGGGCTCCAACGAGTCCATTTTTAATTGGTGGAAAATGTCGTATGACTTTTCCCACTCCTTTGATTTTTATGGGGAAGTAGTTCATTCGGTTTTTGGGGTCGCAATTAATTGGATTTCAATTAGTCTTTCGCGTGTGAATCTTAGTATTAAGTAATTGGGGCGTGCTGAGTTTGTCATTTCATGACTTTTGAACTCGATTCTGGTGTCTTTGGAGTTTTTAATTGAGTCCGGGTGATGAAATGCACTCTATTTAATTTACAATTGTGGATTTGGTTCTTGATTACCTGAAATTATAATATAACTTATAATTATAATCTTACACAAAATTTATTCTAGTCTTAAATTCCTAGTACAAAATTTTGGACATTACAGTACAGAAAATACTTTTATTGCAAAGAAAAAACTTGTCATGACCGAAGATGTTTCAATATACAAAGAAGCATACTTGCGATACGCAATCACGGTGATACGCAAAAAAACTTGACATTACGAAAGAAAATTTCTAATGTTGTAGAAAAATTGTTAATTGTACAAAAACAAATTTTGTCTTTCAACATAAAAATTTGGTGCTCGCGAAGAAAAACTTGTAACTACATTAAAAAAAATTCTGTGATCGCGAACAACGAATATGTTTGTAAAAAATTTCAATTTTAATTTGGTAACTTTCATATGAAAAGAAAAACTTTGGTGATATTTGAAAAAAACGTATCATCACAGAAATAAACTTTGATGAAAAAAATTTTTCATTGTGCAAAGAAGAAAAAGTTAGTGATATTAACAATTCTTGATATTACAAAGAAAACATTTCTGATGGCACATGAAAAATTATGCAAAACTCTCTGACGGAGACAAAATAACTTGGATACTTTGAAAAAAAAAACGCGAAGATGTAAAGTATAAAATTCTGTCGAGTCTAAACATATTTTTTATTCATAAATAATACTCTTAGATATTGCAAATAACATATTTCGGAATACGGAGAAAAACTTTTGTCACACATGGAAAAAACCTTGAAATTACGAAGACAATTTTTAGACGCACACAGGAAGAACTCCAGAAAAAATTATCATCACAGAAAAATGTTTCAATGCATGAAGAAAAAAACTTGTAATGGTAGGAAGTTCTTTTTATATGTGAAGAGAAAAACTTTGGTATTACTGAAAAAATCTGAACATCACGAAGTAAAGTTCAATCGTCATGAGGAAAAACTTTCGTTATTTTTAAAAAAACGTTTGTACAAACCATTTGTCTTTATAGTGAACAAAATTCTAATGTGTGAGGACACAACCTATGGGGTGTGAGTTATTTTTCCAAGCGCGTCTGCGGGATTCAGACGCGTGGTTCTCCACGAACTTCCAGCGACCCCTTTGGACTCTCTCAACCCGGAATTAGAACGACGGGAATAATGAGAGGAGACAAAATGCCATAAAGGGCGCCAGTCCTTTTAACCGCCAAAGGACAAGGTCACACCGTTGAGCCGCGTTCCACGACTAGCTCAGATAACCGCGGAGGCGTGTGGGAACAGGCTACAATGAGCGTAACTCGACAATATGCAAACTTTTACAAAACAAAAAAAAATATATTTTTAATCCATGAGTTAAGTCTGATCTTTTACATGTGCGGGAGAGGACTCCCGTGAGCAAAGACGCTATACAAACCAAAATAAAAATGTAATTAACTTAGTGATACTAACTAACTAAACGAATTAATAATAATTTTTGAGATGCGTGGGAGACGCTAAGACGCGAGGATCACCCGTAAGGGACGACGACGCGAGAGCCACACGACTGAAGAAATTGAACAAAGTTCCAAAATCAAAACCGATAAACGGCAACAATATAAATGAAATAATTAATATTCAATAATGAAAATAAAGGAATGAAGCCAAAGGCCACTGAGTGCCGCGTCCCGAAGGCAAAAGGCTCGAATCTTAACACTCAAACGGTATCCAAAATGGCTACCGGAGAAATAAATCGAAAAACTACGCGAGCACTCACAAATTAAATCACGCTCATCGTTTGATACGTGAGAAACTCCAGGGTAAACTCGTCTGGACCCTCAGTACGACGTCAGGAAAAGGCCGGAAAATCCAGGCACACCAAAGTAATAATTGTTTTAATAATTTAAAGAAGCTCAAAGAGCATAATAAAACTTTAATTGCGCAGAGCGTCTTTAGCTGAACAGATCCCAGCGAAGAGTGTCCGTCGGGGCCATACATCGCCCCGAGGAACCTCAAAATCTTTTCTACCCCCACCCCGATCACGCGATGAAGCGCGGAGAATCCGCGTTATTATATGATTTTGAATTGGGAATTTTAAAATTGTCGTAATTCCCAGTTCCTGAGTCCCAGAGAACTGAGACCTGCGCTACGCTATCGGTGGATGTGATGCGCAGTGAACAGCGCAGAAGCCAACATAATCCGATGCTCCCTCAATGTTGCAGCAGGAGTTTTTTACTGGGCGGCCTTGCGCCCCCGATCCATCGGTGAGGCGGTGGGGGTTCGCACGTAGAGGCCTGAGATGCCTGAGACGCGTCCTTCGTAGTGTGAGTCTCCCAGACTCGGTGTGTGCGTGCTAGTCGGTGTGCTACTCGTCATCTGCTGTAGTGCCGACTTGTAGTCATTCCCGATGCTCCGCTCCACTCCCCTCGTAACGAAACTCACGTAACCCACGGTGAGCGCGATCGACAGAGTTCGAGAGAATGATGAAAAGGAAGTAAATAATAGAAATAAAAAAAATAAAATGACAATTGTGGCCCTGGTTGATCCGACCTCTCGCTGAGGTAAAAATACTAATTTTCCCCCCATGATCCGCGGTCAGTTCAGGCGTGGAACAGTACATGATTTTTATCATGTTACAGGGGACAATACAAAATTAAGTCACTACGAAAAAATATCATAGTCGAAAAACCTTTGATAAGGAAAAAATTATTTGAGTATGCAGAGAAAATTCTTGTTGTCAAGCAGATTCTGATAATATGAGTAATATTTCGAGTTGCCAAGCAAAAATTTCGATGGCACTAAAAAATTATAGTCACAAAGATACCTCGAGTGTAAAGAACACAACTCGTTATCACAGATGTAAATCGTGTGTTTAAGAAAGGAAAAATATGCAGTCAAAGAAAATTTTTTGATATTCCAGAGACATTTTCGATCGTCCGAAAATAATCTCATGATCTTGAACAAGAACTTGTTGATATTCTAAAAAACTCTCCTGCGAAAAATTTATCATTATGGAAAACAAATTTCAGTATATGAAGAAAAAAGACGTTGGGGACACTCAAAAACTTGTCAACATAGAAAAAATACGGATGTACGAAAGAAGAAAATTTTAATGATGCTGAAAAATCACGGAAAATAATCTTGTGGTCACGAAGAGAATTCTATGCTGTCGCGGAAAATATTTCGACGTAGAAAGAAGACCTTCTTAACAGAAAGAAATTTCGCTGCACACCGACTAAAATTATGATGATAGTGAAAGCACTTTGGGGACAGTGAAAACTAGTGAGAAACCTCTGATGCAGAGAGGAAACTTCGGAGAACATATTGAAGATGCAAAGGAAAAACCGCGAGTGACATTCAAAAATCTTGACATTACGAAAACAATCTGCGATACAAAAAAAACTCGATATCATGAAATAATATTTCAATCCTCAAGGAAAAAACTTGTCATCACTAAAAAATGTTGCGGTATGCAAGGGAAAAACCTCAGTACTCTGCAACAATCTTTGAAGTACATGGAAAAAACTGATAAGAAGTAATTGAGTAAGCGAAGACTTGCAACCTCGGAAGAAATTTTCATGACAGGAAATGAAACTTTACAACTTTTTTTGGCCGGTTGAGGATCGAGGGATACGTCACAGAGACGTTCCATACCACTTCGATCAAATCAAAAAACTTTTTTTTCAACTTCAAGAAATATTGAATATATTATTAATTTATTCCATACCCTGGAGGGTTATTAAAAAATTTCAATTTCTTGAAGTTATGCGAAATCAAAATTTACAAGCCCAGCCGGGTAAGTTATTTTTGAAAGAATTGTAATTCAATAAATAGGAATTTTATCGAAGAAGTGCAAAAGGACTTTTTTATTCAAAATAGGTATAAGTTTCGAGGAAAAAATTTAGTTGAGTAAAAAGTTAAATTTACTATGAGTAAATCAATAAACAAATTTAAAAGTTGATAACAAAACATCAGGGCATTGTTCGATAATATTCACTGCTAATCCAATTTCTCCAGGGTCCTCTGTATTCATTCACTTTTCCATGTGCCAATAGAGATGCTGCGGCAATACTTGTGAGGGTTGATGGTTGGCGATGCAAAGATTTTGGGTCCCAGACGGGAACAGACTTAGATGCACAAACTACATGCGGAAATAAAAGAGTCCGTAACTTTTTGCCATTCTCACTTGAAAGCCTAAATAGCCAGTAATCGTTTTTATGTAAATGTGGGACATCTCTAACACTAGCACCACATGTAAGATTTGTACGAGAGATGAGACATTCTCTTGTACGTATTTCCGGAATATTTTCCATTGGGTGACGAGAACGGTAATATAAAAGCTGTCGGAAGTCCATCTCTTTTTTTTTGACTGAGGGGCCATTGTTTCGGATACAGGTAAACTCTCATATCCAGGTGTCAGGGGAGGGGATTGTCATCATGGCGGCCATCTTGGGTGATGCATTTCTAGGCATTTTTACATATAATGCTATAATAACGATCAATCTCTCATTCAGTTGTGTGGAGCGAAAGAGATCACATCTCTTCTTTTTGGGAAGCATTTTCGTGTTATTTTTTTCTGTGAGTTGAAGCAATAAGAAAAAGGTCGAAATGTCTCTGTACCTGCTCCTGACCGCTTTGCTGGCACTGTCAGTACCCCTTGGAGGGGCCCTGTGAGAGATGAGCTTACAGTGTTAGCAACCAGAGGGTGTATTGCGCAATCGTACGTTTTGAACTGTACATATTACCTCCTACTCTTCATATAGTGAGTGCCCATTAAGATGTCGATAAGACGAGACTCATAATAATGTAACATTTATCTCAATAAACACACTATTTCAATATTATGCAAGCTGTCACATGTTGTCAGAAGTGAAGCTGGAAGTCTTACCGATACAAGGAAAATGAATTATTAGCTGATGACTGATGAAGAAGATACAGTTGAAGACGGAGATAACGCTGAACAGAGAGAAAGCAGGGGAAACCAGCACGAGCCGGCTTTAGAGGTTATTACTCACAGTGACGACAACATGTCGAGAATTGTCATTGAAGGGTCACTAAGACCACCACCGCTATTAGACCTCAAAGTGTCAAGTGATCTACATGTATTATGGAAGAGTTGCAAACGAAGTTTTATAACATATCTCGAGGCAGCCGGGTTGAATGAACAGACAGTGACGGAGGTTTTGCGTGATCTAAACAATTTGCCCTTTACTACTGATCAAGAGGATTTCGAAGCTGCTGGATTCTTCATTGCTGAAATTTCCGAGAAAAGGGGACACCATGAAAAAGCTTGGTACGTAGATTTGAAAATCGGAGGGAAAACTGTAAAATTTAAATTAGACACGGGGGCCGAAGTGAACATTGTTACAAAGAGAACTCTGAATGATCTGAAGATTGATATTTGGAGGAGACAAACGCATTGTTAACCTCATATGGTGATTTCAAGTTAAACCCTGTTGGCCATGTGGATTTGCTCTGCGAACGAGATCAAAACATCAAGGAGACTTTGAGATTTGTAGTTATTGATGTCGAATCTGTGCCACTGTTGGAACTTCAAGGGAGAGACAGATCAGCTCAGAGCATCCATAGAGAAGGAATTTGCTGAAGTCTTCAAGGGGTTGGGGACTATGCCGTTCAAGTATAGAATCAAGTTAATGCCAAATGCAAGACCAGTTGTTCATGCCCCCAGGAAGGTACCGTTTGCATTACAACCGAAGTTGAAAAGCACACTGGAAGAGTTGGAGAAGCAGGGTGTGATTGCCAAGGTGGATCACCCCACAGAATGGGTAAACAGCTTAGTCATAGTGGAGAAAGATACGGGTTCCTTGCGTCTCTGCATAGACCCAAGTGATTTAAACGAGTACGGCATGAGAGAGCGCTTTTAGATGTATACAGCAGAAGACATAGGTGTCAATATGAACGGTAAGAAGATATTTTCCGTATTGGACATGAGCGATGGGTTTTGGCAAGTTGAACTGGACGAAGAGAGCACAGATTTTTGTACCTTCCGCCCGCCTTTTTGTAGATATAAATTCCTCAGGTCGCCATTTGGTTTATGTTCGTCTCCTGAAGTGTTTCAAAAGAGGGTGATTCAGACGTTAATTGATGACTTGATCATTGCAGGCGAGAGTAATGAGAAACATGGTCAAATCCTGAGACAAGTCTTCCAGAGAGCCAAGGAGTACAACGTCAAGTTGAATAAAAAGAAAATGAGGTTGAAACAGGATGAGGTACTCTATGCAGATCATATTATTTCCAAGGATGGATTGAAGGCAGATCCGACTAAAGTGAGGGCTATTACTAATATGGCCGACCCACAGTGCAAAGAAGAACTGAGAAGATTTCTCGGAATGGTGAATTATCTTTCTAGGTATATTCCTAACATGTCAGTTGTCAACTCTTCTCTGAGGAAACTATTGAAAGAGGATGTTGATTGGTTTTGGGGCTCAGAGCAGAAGACCGCTATGAACGATTTAAGAAGGATGTTGACCTCAGCACCAGTTTTGGTTTATTTCAATGTTCATCGACCTGTTTCACTGCAGACGGATGCCTCAAAGGATGGTCTGGGAACTGCGTTGGTTCAAGACGGGCATCCTGTTGCTTACGCATCAAGATCCCACACAGACTTTGAATAAATGTATGCCCCGATCGAGAAGGAGTTTTTAGCCATTGTTTTCGGTTTGGAACATTTTCGCCAGTATGTATATGGACGAGCGGTAACGGTACACACGGATCATGAGCCCCTCCTAATCATTATGAAGAAAGACATTAAGAAAATACCAGGGAGACTTCAGTTGATGTTCCTCAAGATCGTAAAATATCACCCGACAGTAAAATATGTTTCTGGAAAGGAGATGTTTCTGGCGGACACACTCTCGAGAGCTTTCTAACGTGATCTTGTGAAAGACGACGACGAATTGCGGTCTGTTGTACATACTGTCAGCAAATATTTGACAATTAGTGACGAAAAGAGAAAGGCTGTGCAAAAAGCGACGGAACAGAATGAGGTTCTTCAAAGGATCATTCACTATCATCAGAATGCGTGGCCGGATTATGTGAGAAACGTTGTTCTAGAGGTCCAGCCATATTGGAGTTATCGTCACGATATCTCGGTAGATAATGGTTTGGTGTTTGTTCAGGATAGTTCATTGGTTCCTGGTGTGTTACGGCCAGAAATGTTGAAGATTCTACATGAGGGACATCTTGGAGAAGAGAAGTGTAAGAAGAATGCTAGAAGTTTACTTTTTTGGCCTGGATTGACTGAACAGATTGAGCAAATGGTTTTTGCGTGTATTGTCTGTCAGCAATTCCGACGGATTCAAGGCCGAGAGCCTTTGATGCCACACGAGATTCCACCAACACCTTGGTGTAAAGTCGGTGCTGATATTATGGAGTTTGCCGGTGCGGCTCATTTGGTCATCATTGATTATTACTCGAAGTGGTTGGAATTATTACCAAGGCAGAGGAAGACAGCTGGAGAAGTAATCACTCAGTTCAAGGAAGTATTTTCGAGACTTGGGATCCCTGAAGAGTTGGTATCAGACAACATGCGTTTTCAAAGTTTGGAGTTCAGAACGTTTACTGTACAATGGGATATTGTACTGACCACTTCCATTCCAAGGTATCCACAGTCTAATGGCATGGCCGAGAGAGCTGTACAAATCGCGAAGAACATCCTGCGAAGAGCATCCACAGGAAGAGCTGATTTAAGTGTCATGTTACTGGACTATAGAAATACTCCAGTTAAAGGTATGAGCGCCAGTCCCGCGCAACTCTGCATGGGACGTAGGCTACGTACTAATATACCAATACTCAGTAGTAAACTCATACCAAAGACACCAATTAGTGTTCGAGATGAGTTCGAAGCAAAGCAGGATATCCAAAAACTGTATTATGATAGATCGGCTCGAAATCTACCTGAGTCGAACATTGGGGACAAAGTTTTGTTAAAACGAGGTCAATTGATGGAGCCTGCCAGGGTAATGACTAAGCTTGAAGCTCCAAGATCATTTATTGTCTCCACCACAGATGGTGGTAAATACAGACGTAATCGGAGCCAATTGTTGAAACCTAAACATGAGATTGTAATGCATTCAGTGAATCCATTCGCTGAGGTACTCCAGAATCACCCTCAGGTTTCCGACGCAACTGTTGAACCTGATGAACCTGTTAATCAACCAGACAATAATGTGGTTGTCAATCATTCAGTGAATAGTGAACTTGCGGGACCAACGTTGAGGCCTTGTTCTCTCATCAAGCCTCCAGAACAATTTAAAGATTACGAAACGTGAAGAGTTTATTTACATTAAAAGGGGGGATGTGAGAGATAACCTTACAGTGTTAGCAACGAGAGGGTGTATTGCGCAATAAAACGTTTTGAACTGTACATATTACCTCCTACTCTTCATATAGTGAGTGCTCATCAAGATGTCGATAAGATGAGATTCCGAATAATGTAAACATAACATTTATCTTAATAAATATACTATTTCAATATTATGCGAGTTGTCACAGACCCAGATTGTAAATTTCACGAATACACCGATTGACTCTGGTGTGGGTTTATATTATGAACCAATGCATCAAATTCGTTTCGCTAAATGCGAATGGCGTTTAGTGACATTCATTGATATGAATTTTTTTCAATCACAAAAACCTTTCATGTCTGAAAATGCACTAAAATCTCATGAAACGATGTTGGGAATGCGAAACACGTAAATGTTGTCCTTCAATACTTGATACGAGTTTGTGACGAGGCGATTATTTTATTTTTATTTGTTTTTTATTACACATTTTTGCCCAACTACACACTGCCCCCTAAATAATAAAATCCCGGCACCGTTGGATACCCCTTCCCTCGATTTTCCCCGCATCACCCCTCTACCCTCGCCCCTGGAGTCAACGACCACAGTCGCGGAAGGAAGACAACAGTTCCGGCCATATTTGATCAACTGAAGGAGCCATTGCCCCCCCAAACCCACCCATACATAGGCCTCGACAACCCACCGCCCTCGATAATCCCCATCGACACATCCCTGGATGGTGATCGTGGGCATAATCTAACCACTATGATTGGCCCCGATCATCCACGAAGATGACCCGAAGAATCTCGATTACTTGTGAATCCTTACGAACAAGACGAAGGAGAAGATGGAAAAGAGAAGAAGCGGCACTCGTGTTACCGCTATCCTGGACACTGCCACGTGCGCCCCAAGTTAGTTGAAACAGTGAAAATACCCCGAAGACTCTGTACATTGGATTTCGTGTTGGAGAAAAGAGGATTTTGATGTCCGAGCTCATCCCGGCACTAGATACTGTGCCCCTGGAGTCAGAGAGGAGGAACGAGGGCTCTGTCACAGGAGTTGGTGAAGGACCAGGATTATTTTTTGGACCTCCAGACCACACCTGGGAGTCGTGAGTACGAGTTGTCCCCCTCATTTCCCCCTTTTCCTCAGAATAGTATCCCATTTTATCCCCCCAACGGTGCGCCACACTTGGTTATTTTTCTCCCAGTTAATTCAATTATCATATTCTCTTTACGTTATTTTCCCCTCGAAACACCTAGAATCTCCCCCTTTGTTATCCATTAGAATCTCCCTTTAATACGTGTACAAAAGTTGCCTGGCCTTACCCATGTCCTTAGATCAGAGTGAAAAGGCATTTCAAGCGTCTAACGACGATCTTTATTGTAAATTGATAGAAATACAAATATTCAGTTAACTTTATCCCTCATTTGTCCTTCTTATTTGGTTGCCCTAATCCCTTTTTCAGGAAATTGGAATAATTAAATATTGAAAGGTCACAAGTTATATAAAATCCAAATGCGAAATAGCAGATCGATATCTGAAATATATCCAGTCTCTTATGGATGTTAAGCCGGAGCCTAATGACGATGATACACCCATTGTAAAATGGAGCGTGCCCTTGGGTTTTATTGGGAGTATAAGCCGTGCGCTCTTTGGCACTCTTGACGAAGAAGATGCATTATATTATAATAAAGAAATTGATAAGTTGTATGAGAGTCAGAGGAATATAGTCAATTTAGTTGTTAATCAAACCCATATAGTGAAATCAGAATTTCACCGTATTCATGATGAAATTGATACTATAAAAAACCGTTCGGCTCGTCATAATATTTTATTGGATAGGATAATTTTCAAGGTGCATAAAGTTCAAAACAATGAGAATCAAATCACATTTATTAATCATTTGGAACAGTGGATGCGTCATAAAGAAATGGAAATTGACACCTATGTTGACAATTAACAGACAGTAATTAACTCTGTATATTTTGCAAAACTAGGATTCATCCATCCTGGACTCATCACAGCTCAGATTCTTGAGGATGCTGTGAATGAATTTTTAAGACATAATGATAATAAAGAGCATGTATTCCCTCTGTCTGTGGAAGAAGTACGCGCTGGAGACTTGGGAAAAATTTCCAAGACTTCCATTGGCTATCATGGCGGAAAACTATTTCTCGTATTACATGTACCGCTTTTAGATCCAAATGTTCATTATTTATAAAAAATGCATCCATTCCCCACACTCCAAGTATTTGGAGATGATAAAAAAGGTTCGGCATACATTCAACCTCGTACAGATTATTTAGTTATCTCACATGAGCAAAACATTTGTACGCTCATTCATGAAAATAATTTGCCTCACTGTTCAGAGACACGTAATTATCATATATGCTCTCCAAGTTATCCATTCTACAAGTCATCTATGCATCCTATTTGCGAGATATCATTGGTAACCGATGATAAACAAGAACCATTTAAGGATTGTGATATCAGGATTAGTAAAATATTCAATCCATACTGGAAACAATTGAATAATATGAAGGAATGGCTCTATTCTCCACCTGAAGAGAAAAAGGTTCAAATAATTTGCGGAGACACTTCAAAGGAAACAGTGATTTTCTCGGACTGGGGAATTTCATACATCTTACACTTCTTTTATGGTTTATCAAATTATTGAGGAACAAGCTGCATATCAATATAATCCTTCTATCCATTTGAATATCTCGGACATACTTTCACAAATTTCCGCTTATGCACCACTTCATATACCATATAACCAATCAGATGTTCCACGAGTTGTGACGGATGCTAGTATTCCCGGAGTCTTATCGTATGATGTGACTCTCGATGAAATTCAAAAAAATCTGGAGTACTTTGGAGAACAAAAGCGTGAAAAACAAAGGCAAGAGAAGATGTGGTTTTGGACAAACTTGGGCGAAATTGCACTAGCCACCGGCTTCCTTGCCTACTTGTTCCATACTCCCGCTGTGTGGGTATTCTGAAAGGTGGTATATAGCTGTGTATACAGCAAAAAAGATGATGGAAATAATGAGGATATGGAAAGGACATCATCAGGGAAATATGAAAATGGACCAATTTATGCCAGCCCGTCGAAACGTGTGGTCTTTTAATTTTCCTCCCTATCACAAATGCTTCCCCCACTCTTATGCTCCATACGTATAAGAGAGTTGAGGAGCTGCGAGGGCGATTCAGTTTCTTCATTTGCTTTGAAATAGCCATGGCTAATAATAAAGAAAAAACTTCATGGTCGGGGTAATCAGTTATGATCTGCAGTGACTTTACATTGAATAACTCAATGACAAAAAGACTTAGTGTCAGCATCGATTTGAGAGAAAATTCATCCATTGTACCATCCATGTAACTTTACGGCGTGAATTCACGTAGCAGAATTACAGTGGCCTTTGATATACGGGAAAAAGTGACAAACAACTTGGAGCATATTCTCGACTATTTTGATTACCAAGGCCCGGAACTTCATCGAACCTTCAGTATCATCGAATGTGGCGATCTTGTTGTGAGCTTCGGCACGACTCGAAATCAACGGTGTGTCATATTCACTCAGAATAATTGCGAATTGTTCATGCATGCCGTGACCGTGAAAAACCTTTGGAAAAAAGTATCATGGGTTAAAGATTGGTTAGATGTTCTGCTCGGTTTACATCTTCGAGATTATCTCAACGCTCTCATCGAGGTGGTGGGCGATTTCGTATGGACGAATCTCATGAAAACATCGGGCGACAGTAGTGTACCCGATGAAGAAGTAATTATAAGAAGTAAAATTATATGTTGAAAAATTATTTCGATCTGTGTTACGCTTTGAACCCCCTCCACTGGGTTCCCACTTTGTCGTTAGTGAGGGGGCTCGGTCGCGGGCGGTGGAGGTCTTAAGGACTACCGCCGCCCGCGGTCGCTAAGAGGAGCCCACCCAATCCATGTGTGTGAGCGGCGTAAGCCATAGCCTCGGCCATATCGTGCCTAAGGATGCGTGGCACAGGGGGAGCTGTGTCGCTCACGGTGCCTCTCAGAAACCTGGGCGACCTCTGAGAGTAGTCTTGGGTGTAACCCACCCGAGACAAGCCAAGCCCTGGCCAATCGCGGCAATGCACCAGGTGAAAACGCTTAACCGCGATACTCGTGGGACCAAAAATGGAAAACAATCTAAAAAATCTCAGTATTGAAAAAGTAACTTCGGGTGGGGCCAGCGATGGCGAACACACGAAGTCTGACAAGGCTGACCAGTCTGGTACCGATGTGAATCGGGTCAGACTGAGTGGAGCCGAGAGAAGACGTCGCAAGAGAGCGAAGCTGCATCAAACCTCGGGGGCGATTGCAACCTTGGCAGATGCAGCAGCGAAGGTCGATGAGGGGAAGGGGGAGGAGGCTGTGAGGAAGGCAATAAAACGCCTTCCATCAGAGCGTACCATGCCAAGCCCCTCAGTCAGACCGAAAGAAAAAAAAAAGAGAATGAGAACGCAGGATCAGGGCACATATGCTCAGAATACTGCGAGCTCATTCAAGTTTGCAGTTATGCCGGAGTCATATCCGGATCAGAAACTGGGCACTGAAGAGGTGACGGAGGTGAAGAAACTCCTGAAGGGGGTCATTCTGGCGTTACCTGATGGGGTGAAAGCACCCAACTTCGACAGAGTCTGGGAAAGAGAAGGTGTGGCAATGGTGTACTGCACTGATGAGGAAACGGGAAATTGGCTGAAAAGCCTTTTCCCCGAAAAATAAAAGCTGGGCTTACTGTACGTGTGGTCGCAGCTTCGGAGCTTCCCAAAAAGCACAGGGTTGTACTACACGTGGAAGACCTAGATCTAACCGCTCAAGAAGCACTATGCTTCCTTGAGAAACAGAATGCTGGACTGCAGGCCAGAGAGTTGGTTGTCGCTCGGGGCAGTGAGAGCAGGGACGCGAACNATCCTTGGAACAAACAAGACTCCATATCTAGGGAGCCTACAGGCACCAGATGGCAGCCACACGGAAACCATGGGAGAGACTCTGAAACTCCTGATTNGAGGGCTTTCACAAGCAACGTGGAGAGTCAATCAGAGACCTCTAGGCTGGAAAAAATCCTTGGAGCAAACAAGACTCCATATTTAGGGAGCCTACAGGCACCAGATGGCAGCCACACGGAAACCATGGGAGAGACTCTGAAACTCCTGATTAACACTCACTTTCCAGGCTTCATACAGGCCCAGGAGAGGGACAAAGAAACAATGCAAAATCAGAGGGATGTCTACGAAACCTATGATTGGGCATTGGCAAATAAAGTGGTGCAGCCCTGGAAGTCAAGTGGGCCATTAAAACCTTTGAACCCTTCAAGGCACCGGGACCAGACGTGATCTACCCAGCCCTATTACAGGAAGGGATAGAGACTATCACGGGACCCCTAACTAAGATACTCAGAGCTAGTATAGCCCTGAAACATGTCCCTAGTATGTGGAATGAGACTAGGATAGTATTCATTCCCAAGCCTGGAAAAACCGGTTATATAAAACCAAAAGACTTCCGTCCTATAAGCCTCACATCCTTCATCCTGAAGACCCTGGAGAGGCTGGTGGATAGACACATCAAGGCCGCGCCCTTGGCTGACAGACCCCTCTCCTCCTATCAATATGCATACGNTGATAGACGACCGATCACTCTCTGTTCTGAAAGCTTGCAACTTCAGACTGGACTGCGGAATTTAAAAAGCAACTTTCAAGCTGCAGAAGAAGGGTACATAGAGGTACCAGGAAAGTAGTCATCATTATGGCTGCAACCCGGGTGAACATTGTACAGATAAATTTACATCACAGCAAAGCAGGCTCGGCTACTGTAGTCAGGCTATTAGCTGTGATGCAGACAGTCTTAGCGTTGATCCAAGAACCATGGATAGAGGACAGTGCCATTAAGGGCCTCAGTGGTTGTGGCAGAATCTATCACGCAATCACTCAGGAAAAAATTAGATCTTGTATTGTTATTAAAGGACTAGACTCTTTCTTCTGTTCACAGGCTAGTGAGGGAGACCTGGCTGTGGCACAAGTGGATCTGGGCCTGGGACAAGGCGANAAAGAAACAATGCAAAATCAGAGGGATGTCTACGAAACCTATGATTGGGCATTGGCAAATAAAGTGGTGCAGCCCTGGAAGTCAAGTGGGCCATTAAAACCTTTGAACCCTTCAAGGCACCGGGACCAGACGGGATCTACCCAGCCCTATTACAGGAAGGGATAGAGACTATCACGGGACCCCTAACCAAGATACTCAGAGCTAGTATAGCCCTGAAACATGTCCCTAGTGTGTGGAATGAGACTAGGATAGTATTCATTCCCAAGCCTGGAAAAACCGGTTATATAAAACCAAAAGACTTCCGTCCTATAAGCCTCACATCCTTCATCCTGAAGGCCCTGGAGAGGCTGGTGGATAGACACATCAAGGCCGCGCCCTTGGCTGACAGACCCCTCTCCTCCTATCAATATGCATACGGGGAGGGAAGATCAACAGATACCGCCTTACATCACCGGGTGGGACTGATTGAGGGACAACTGGCGGTCAAGGGTTTTGACATAGGCGCCTTTCTGGATGTTGAGGGGGCTANGGGTACATAGAGGTACCAGGAAAGTAGTCATCATTATGGCTGCAACCCGGGTGAACATTGTACAGATAAATTTACATCACAGCAAAGCAGGCTCGGCTACTGTAGTCAGGCTATTAGCTGTGATGCAGACAGTCTTAGCGTTGATCCAAGAACCATGGATAGAGGACAGNATCAACAGATACCGCCTTACATCACCTGGTGGGACTGATTGAGGGACAACTGGCGGTCAAGGGTTTTGACATAGGCGCCTTTCTGGATGTTGAGGGGGCTATTGATAGCACTTCGAATCCGGCTATAGAGAAAGCCATGGAAGAACGACAAGTGTCCAAGACTATCATTGCTTGGATACAAAACATGCTGAAAGGCAGAAGACTGTCGGCAGGACATGAGAGGGCATGTGTGGAGGGACGTCCGACTAGAGGCTGTCCGCANAGGGAAGGGGACAACTCGCACCATGTAGCATGGGGGAGCACCGGCATTAACGGCAGGGGGGAAAGCCTCCAGGAATTATAATGGGGGCCGGTCTAATTATCCTTAATAGGGGGTCAGAACCTACCTTCATAGATCGGAGATGACAGGAGGTCATAGATATCACTCTGGGGACGGATAGAGTGGCAGACATGATTGGAGACTGGAGGGTCTCAAAGGACCTCTCAGCGTCCGATCATCAAACCATAAGAATGTCCA